>NW_026453194.1:0-300000 GCF_025200985.1 Drosophila gunungcola | reverse complement strand
AATTAAAAACGCCTACAACGCGACTGCTTTCGCATGCCTCTGCTGCCAAAGAATTTTTGTGTTTTTGTTTCGCTTTGTTTGCCCTGCAAACTCTGCCTGCGGGAAAATGCCGCTCCTGCCGCTCCACCACCACTGCTAAATTTCTGGATTTTCCGGCCGCTCTTTGGCTCAGCTTTAATGTTGAGCTCGGAGCCATTCTAGAAAAATATCACGACATGGAATTGCACTCGCACTGATGGAGATTACAGAAATATGGCCAGAGGCAATGTGTCAAGTGTCGGAAATTCGTCTGCCAGCCCTGCGTTTCCATCCGCGGAGCACTGCTTGGTGCCTCTAAACTTGGTCAAGTGTGGGCTTCTGTGTGTCCCAGCAGCTGCTCAGGAAGTTCTCCCTCACTTGGCCCTCTTTTCTGGCAGTTCTAAGTTCTAAGGTTGTACATTAGCCTAGAAAGAAACTACATGTTGTGTACAAAAAGGTTTAACAAATTGAAACCCTTGAAAATTAATTTTATCTGCGTACTAGACATTGATAATTGTAAGCTCCAGATATAGAAAGAAATGTATTTTTGTATTATTTTTATTTATTTTGAACCCAAGCCTAGATTGAAACTTCATGACAATTTACAAATTTGAATCTTTGAAAAAATGTTATTTATGTATAAGACATTGACAATTGTAAGCTCAGATAGAAAACTCGAAAAAAAAGCTCCCTTTATATGCTGATGTAATTAATAAGTCCTCTTTAATAACATAGACCTGTTAAAAGTCACTTACTTAAATCTAGTTTTTAATTAATTTTTATAATAGTCATTTTTAAGGGAAGACAACGTAATAGTTAAACACGAACATGGTGCATAATTATAACATTTAACAAGAAATGAAAGACTTCTCAGAATATGAATGATAAATGTCTATTTAATGATGTGTGCTATTTGAAGACCAACTTTTTTTCAAACTATCTTTGGCACTCTTTGCCTTAAATAAAAATACTTTCAATTAAGCTTACCTGTACTTGATTTAACTTTGAGGTGCAGTTTGATATATAGGTACTAATCTATACGCATCCTTCTCCACTTGCAGTCGCGCACATCCTTGGTGTCGAGCTCGGAGGGTGGCATCCTGGCCGAGGGCGAGACGTCCAGCGAGGACGACGAGGAGGAGCCCGTGGAGGCGGAGGACGAGGACGATGGCGAGGAGAGCAGCCGCGACTCCAGCGACAACTCGCCGCCCTGTGACCTGGGACTCATGGAGCGCCTCCTGCTGACCCATCCGATGTGGTTCCTGCCGGGCATCCAGCGATCCGGGGCCGTTCATCTGCTCCAGGGCAAGGAGGAGGGGGTGAGTTGTCCTTCCTGGCGATAATTATTAATTTATTGATTTAGCTTAATAAGGCAATTTGGTAAATCGCAAATGGACGGTAAAGGGGACGGTAAATTAACAAACACATGTGACCACACAAATTTGCACAACAATGAGAGCAGGCAAAAAAAAAAAAAAAAATGAAAGGACAGGACAGAAGGATTCATTCATTTGCTGCAAAATTTACATATACAAATTGCAATCAATTAACGACCAGCGGGTCCTGCGATGTCCTGTGATGTCCTGCGTAGCCAGCAAAAACACCAAAACACACACACACGGCTAGAAGGTGGCAGGGGAAGATTCATTAATATTACGACAGGACAACAATGCCAAGCCCTTTTAATTGTAAATGTATAAAGATAAACAAAGAAATGTAGCCAGGACCAGGACGCCGAGAACGAGCACGAGAACGAGGACTAGAATCAGGACTCTGCTGCGTTTGCAAATTCATTGAAATTTATCTGACTCGAGCAGCAAATGGCAGACAATGGGTATGAAGAATGGGAGGAATGGTATAACCATGTAGTATGAGAAACGAGCACCCATTCACAAAAGGCGACAAAAACAAAAGCCCAGCCAGAAAGCTTACAAGCTAGCAAGCCAGCAATGGTCAGCAGACAGGGATTGATAAAAAGGACCAGGAGCTGAACTATAGATGGCCCAGGACCTCGAGTCTACACTAAGGGAAAAAGCAATATCTAAAGTTAGCACTACATTTCCGGACCGATTTCTCAATATCATTTTAAAGTGCTAGTTTAAGAGAAAGTTTGATGGAAGTCACGAATCGTTAAGAATCGTTAACTCAATGGCAATTTAATCTTTAATAAAATTCAATTCACATCTTACTAAAAATGTATACAAATTAAATATCAAAAATGATTTGAATTTATAGTGAATGGATTTAAAGAAGTTAAATATTATTATTGTAAAATAATTGTAATTTGTATAAAATATTGCTGTGATGGCGACACTTCATTATTAATTGTACTATAACAAAATAAGGCAAAAGAAATGTAAAGAGCTTTAACTTTTCCCAGTGTAGGCAGAGTGTGCTGACCATTTTGCGATTCAAAGCTCTATGCATAGACAATTGAAATTACGGGTACCGGGTGGAACTGGCAGATAAAACAGAACAGGTAATGGTTGACGAAGAAAGAGAACTCCTCGGGTTTTGGGGAATAGATTGGTATGGCTAACAAATTGTACAGATTCAATAAGGTAAAGTCTCCCCGACTTGAGCTTGGAGACTGAAGCAGCAATTATCACGTGTTCCCCGCTTGGCAGGAAACTCATTAAAGTCGCAAAACGTTTACCTTCATTTTTCAGTTGTAATCATTCAATCAGTATTTTGAAACAATGCTTTCCAACGAAAATTTTTCAATTACCAACTTTATGCGAACGTTTTTGCAATTTAGCTTGGAGGGAATAAAGTTACCATTTCAAATTAATTCGTACAAGTTTTGAATGACCGAATGAAAAGAGTTCAAAACTCAAAAAGAAGAAAATTGGATAGAAGTATTTAAAATTTAATACTTTTTAAAAGCATGTCCATTGTTCATTGTTCTGTGAATATTCGCTATAGTCGGGGCATCTCCGAACTGCACAAGAAAATCGGAAACGGCACGCGCACTCTTTATTTGAATGGATATATATTCTCTGGTTCCCTCGGTTTTTGCTGCCAGCTTAGCAATTTTCAATTGTCGAACGCGCCTTAACAATGGCTCATTGATTGCAACGTCGTCCCGTTTGCCTCTTGCAAGACCACTTCAGTTCACTGACACTGAGAAATACTGGAAGTAACTAGTTTAGATATTAAATATTTATGTACTGCATAAATACTTACCGTATATTGTGGGCTAGAAAAGAAAAGCACACATTTTTTTTAAAATTAATTAATTTGTATTAGTAGTAGTATGAAATTCAAATGCCAGACAACATTTGTCGATTTTGTATAGAAATTCAAATTTAGAAAGGTTTTCGATTGGAGTAAACGTAAGGCTTTAATCAGAAACAAACTTTAAAAAAAATGTCTAAATAAAAATATTCAAAATGATTCCAAACCCAAAAGTATAAAAATATTAAAATGTATTCCAAACCTAAGAATTGATTGTGAAGGTTGTTATTTAGTTGATTTTCATAACCATATTTAAGGATTTAAGATTTCTGCGGCACGTTTAAACATATATAACATTTCGTAACCAATCTTGATATAAAATGTAAGTAGAAATTGCAAATTAGAAACCAAAGGTTAACCCCTTTAATTTCACAGTGCCTTAGAGTTTGTGGGGATGTGAAAAGTTTTTCGCCAACTTTTACATTTTGCTGCTTGCTCTTTCAGTGCGTTGTCGTGCCTCGGAAACTGTCTGCAGTTCCACCTGCCACGACTGCCGTCCCTTTTTTTTTTTTTTTGTTTTGCCCCATTGGATGCTCCTTTTCCATCCATTGCTAATTGCATGCGTCAACAGGAGCAAAAGCATCGGCATCGGCATTGGCATCGGTGCTGCCTCAATTATACTGGCGAACGCTTCGGAAAAGTCCTTAAATCCCCATTAGGATGCAGGACGCACTCCTCCCTCGCCATTGTTTATGCGTTTAATAAAAAGCCATTTAATTGAAATTGAAGTAGCACCCCGCCGTCCACTTTCGTTCGTCCGTTCGTTCGAATTCGCTCGCTTTATGTGTAGTTTGTAATTAAAAATCAATCAATATGTTCGAACTGGACACACACACACACACACAGTGCATTGTGATTGTGGCGTCATATGGGGCTGAAAACGAGTGCTGCGATCCATTTGCCTGCCTGGTATTTTAATTACTTGTTGTTCGGCCTCCCATTCGAACCGTATCGAAACGAAGTTTAACAGATTTTTTCCAGCCTTGTTTGCACATCTCTCTCGATTCTTTCCGGATACCTTTTACATCCGACTGTGCCCCGCCATCAATCATAAATATGCGTGGAGTTTGGGGCGTGGTCACATGTGCGTATGTCTCGCATTTCCCTTTACCCCAGTTCATCTATACATATTTATTTTTTTTTTCCTTGCCCCGCCTTGGCCACGGGATTTGTTATGCCGGCCACAGAATGTAATTAGCAGCAAATGTCGATGCTTTATGGACCAAACGATGACCATGGATTGGTAGTGGCAGTGGGGTGATTGGTCAACAGCTGGGGCAGCCATTTAATGTCTGGGTAATCGGCTGCAGAGGGAGTTCGATTGGGTGGAGTCGCGACATCATTAGCGCTCGTCACCTGTACGGTGAGCAATGGATATTTGATGACCCCCTAGCTTCTGGGTTTAAGATTCTATTGATTCATTTCGATTACTCAATGAGTAAGAACAGAACAGTCGAAAAAGATGAAAGATAAAGTATTGCACATTGATTAAAGTCGTTAAGGATTTTAACACAAATTTAAACACTTGATTAATCAAACTTATAAAGACATGTCCACTTGCTTATACAATTGTCTTAAAGTATGCAGTGAAAATTTTAACGTCTTTTATTGACTAAATCAATTGGTTTTCCGAACTAAAAATATATTGTTGCATACTTTTATACACTTTCATAAATAATTATAAAATCCTTACCATTTCTTTGGCATCTCGGATTATATTATTTCAACTAACTGAATATTCATTTTTGACAACTATTTCGTAATTTATTTATTGGAGTAATACATTTATTTAATTCCTCTCTGCAAGAGTTAAGCGAATTTAAAATGAACAATCCATTTTGCAAACCAAACTAAGCTTCCACTTTTGACAGCTGGAATCTTAATTCACATTGCCGCCTACAAAAAGTGTGCAATACATTTAAAATTCCCTCTGCATTCATAGCACTCGATTCATTCATTCATTACGCATTTTTGTTTTTGTTTTTGTTGTTTTTTGATTTGCTTTGCATTCTACCGATATGAGTTTGATTTGGGAAAAACACACATATCCTTTGATCCCCGAAACGAATCCTGCACTTGTTTTGCCATGCTCTTGAACTATTTTTGGCTGCTTTATTGACGCCTTGCTTTTGATTTATGAATCCATGGCCATACGGACCGAAATGAACATGTTAAGCTGCAGCTAAGGCCAAGCTGCAGTGCCACGCCCACTCGTTTTACGGCCCCCGCCCACATTGACATCCTTAATGGCCAAATGGTCGATGGCGATGAGAATGGAAAATGCCAAATGCGGAACATAGTGAAATTGAATTTTTTCGACATCATCCTTTGTTTGGCATGTGGTGTTTATTTTTTGGTCTCAGCTTACATGGCAAAAAGTCAGACACTTTTCAAAAACAAAGTACAGAAAAAATGTCGAAATGTACATACATTCAGACAGTAGCCACATAGGCGCAGACAGTTTTTATTTATCACCCAAGCCAACCACCGACATGTGGGATGGGCAGGTGGTCCAGCAGGAGGAGGAGGATATGCAGTCCCACTGGGTGGCAAATGGCCATCAACAACAGGCACAGAGTCAGTCAGTTAGCCAGCTGATGAGGCGATAAGGGAAAGCAGACAGCCGCAGGATGGGAAGATGTCAGCCAGGACATGAGTCCACTTTCCACCGCCCACTGACCACCGTCCACTGTCCAGTTCAATTCGTCGTTCCCCATCGATGCGAGTGTGTCCGAAATTATATTAGCAACCACATGGCAAGCAAGCCAAGAGGGAGACAGCAACCACTCGATAAGAAGGCAGAAAGAGGGGAATCCGCAGGATGTCGTATTTATTGACGTGTTTATACGGTGCTTGTCAGCCTTGAAGCCACTTTAAATGCTAACTATCCGTGGGTTTTAACCGTGCATCAATCGTTTTTATCTCGACTTTCACTAGTTGACACCTTTGTCACCTAATAATAATTATTGAATAGGATCATAATATTAGTGAAATAGAAATATGTTAAGCGTATCGGATTCCTTTAAGGGTAACACATAGCACATAACATGAAAATTTTAAACAAAAGCACAACCAATTTAGTTTTCTTTATACATATCTTAACTTTTTGTTAATTTTTGTATTCAATATTTATTTAGTTCTTGAGTCTAAGAATAACTTTTTACTTACTCCTTTACTAATTATAATTACTAACATGTAATGTAGAAAACAATTACTTTGTCATTTAAATAATGCATTTTTTGTACTTTTTTTTTAAATGTTTATGTTTGTTTTCACCATGTTTCTACTATTCTAGGATATTGGAAATCTTTTAAACTTAAAAAAGTGAAAGCCACTCTTACTTTCCTTCCTTTATCTTTATGCCAATTATTTTTTTTATTCACCTACGTTTTTTATTGTGTTTATGTTTAAAGTTGTATAAATTATCAACTCTTGTGGTTATGCCAAATACATTTTTTGGGATATTCAAAACCTTCTAAAAAGCGAAAGCAGCTATTTGTGTGCACACATGGCGCATTTACTCTTTGGAGAATACAAAAGGGTAACCATCATCCATCAGTAGAAAGCCACAGGTTCAAAATCCTGGCTGCAAGTGTGTCTGACTGCATTTCGGCAACACATTTGGCTAATGAATTATTAACAAAAATTATAATTGAAAGCCGTTTGGCAAATGAGTTTAATGCACTTTGTCCTGCTGGCGGCGAAACAAGGATGCTGGAAATGGAAATGGGACGGGGACTGGGGATGGGGAAAATGCGGCGGAAAAGCGGCGGAGGTTTTGTCCGGCCACTGATGACTGAGTCGAGCGGAAATAAAGGGAAATCAGCTTAAGGCGGCAGTGGAAAGCTGGCAGGGGGGCATTCGTAGCACAGTGGATTTAAAGGGAATCCTCGACTCTTGAACTGCCAAACGGAATCCGCTTAGAGAGGCCATTGGCAGGTGAATGGAGCTTGAGCTTGAGGTGGAGGTGGAGGTTTGGGGGGAAAACGGAGAGGAAAACGCATAAATAAGGCGACACAAAATGCCGGCAGATTATGGGACGGGTGGGTAGACCTGGGCCTTTGTGGATCGTCTAGGGTGGTTCCACAAAAGGCAGAAGGGTCCAAACAGTGGGCTCCAAGTCCATTGGACTAAGTCTTGGCCAGCCAAATTCAATTTTCTATGCAAATACGACTAGTCCCACTTGGGTCCCACCTTTTTATTTTTTTTGTTTTCACATTGAAAAACGAATTTACGTGAATTTGTATGCTACAATTCAATGCTCTAGTTGGTTGGGGCTAAGAATTGTTTTCAAACTCTTTCTTTTACCCAACTTTATTGATAATAAGCTTTAGGAAGCCATACATATCTTCATTTATATTATTTTTGTTATCAAAAACAAATTTAAGCACTCTAACAGAACTCAACATTTAAAATAAAATGTTTGTAGTTCTTTCGTTAGCAATTTTGGCTTAGTTTTGTTTATATTAATATTTTAAAACTGTAAATTTATTTTGATTATTTTGGAAATACAACAGGGAAACCAAAAATCGATTCATATGTATCTTATCTCTTGAAATAAAATCTTAAATACAATGGCAGAAAGGACAATCGTAGCACCAAATGAATATCAACGATATGCAAATGTGAAATGTGGTAAAGTAGACAAAATGAAGCTACATTTTTTCTGCGTTACTACGGTTTCACTTTACATTTCCATGCCAGCTCACACAGCGCTCTCGCATTACCAATTTCAATAAAATATGAGATTTTTATTATGTGACCCTGGTGTCTAAGTCCCCCGTTTAATGAGCAGCGAATGGCAAGATAATGGCAGGTCCAGCTTTGCTGTCCTGCCTTGGCATAATTTCGTTATTTTATGCAAGTTTTTTCTATGGCCCCGCTGGCTATTCTGTTTGCCCGAGCCACAGAAACCGCCGACACTCATTAGACGCCTCCCCTGGGGCTTTCAAGGGGGTGTGGTGGGGGTGAGGTCGGAGGGCTTGGTTGGTTGGGTGTTTTGGGTGGGTTACGGGGCTTCGGAGGGAAGGTCAAAGGGGATGGGTGTCATTATATCAGTACGTATTCAATTTCACTGGCCACGCTTTTTTTTGGCTTAGTATTTGCATGCAACCCTGAAAAGTGGGCAACATTATTCTATATTTAGGGTATATCGAGTATTCGCCGGGTATGCCTGAATAATGAGCACAACATTTTTGTTCATTACACTAATTACATAATCCTAAGAAATTAATTAAAGCCAAATAGAAATATTATATTGAAATCTTCTGCAAACTTTATTAAAAACACATTTTTATGTTGGCCAGTGCATAAACATATAATATTTAAATTAAAATTTCAGTTTAAAAACAGTAAATCTTAATTTAAAACATTTTTTCTATTTATGCAAAGTTAAGAACATATTAAAGATGCAATGAAAGTATTAAAGCAACTTCTTAGTTAAATGTTTTTTTTTTCTAGAAAGAACAGCTTTATACTGGACAGATTATTTTGCTTTGTAAAAACAGAAAAGCCAATCCAAGCAAACTGCCAATAGCAACGTCATTCAGCGCCTGAAGCTTTCCACTTTAATTGAATAAATTGCATCGCTCATCCGGGACCTTTGAGGCAGCCTAATCTGCCACTCAAGCACCACAACTAATCCGGCCAATGCACATTGCATTCCGGGGCACTAACACCCAGTATTATTTTCCCAGTCCGCTGTCCTTCAAGTGCTTGGCCATCTGGCACAACCACATCAGGGCCAAGGATCTCCTCCAGGTCCAGATAGATCCCCGGGAGCTGCAGCACTCCATTCCACTCGGCTGCAGTTGGCTTGGCAGCCTTTCGTTTCCATTCCATTTCGCTGTCCATGACCATTAAGCAGTCAAGATTTGTTGTCAAGCATTTTGATGGCGTCATGATTGATAGACAGAACAGGGGATGGGAATGGGGATGGGGACGGGGATGTCTATATATACGGGTGAGGGCTGAGGGCATGGATTGCAATGTAGTTGCTGCTGGGTATAACATTTGTGGCATGACTTGATGATTATAGACTAGACTTGGCGCTTGAACGGGTCCAACGAGCGTCGACGAGTCTATTTGCGGCCCAAAACTTGATTACGTCCAAAACACCAGACATCCTGCGACAGCACTGAGCAAATATTTTTGATAAAATATGTTTTTTTTTTTTGTTTTTGTATTTTTAATGACCTTTTTTCTAATCGAAGATTTAAAGCACGTCATAGCTTGGTTAGTACTATTAAAAATTTTTCTAAAGTGCTCATCGTTTCAAAATGTTCATGTTTAATATAGAAACTTGAATTTCATGAATCAAAGAAAATGTCCATTAAAATTACCAGTTTATTATTGGGTATTTATTTCGAGTTTAGGTTATATTCCACATAATTAAAAGAAAAACATTTTGTTTTTTATCTATAAAATTTATATATCAAGAAAATTACATTTTTTTATTTATTCAATTAAAACCGTTCGAAATATATTATCAATAAGTGATTAAATTTTACATTTTGTACTCTATTATTGTAACTTAATTATTTTGGAAAGTTCAATTTGTTTTAATACATTTATTTTAACAAACTAGGCAATGTTATTCTGTTTTAACTCATTTTTTTGTAAGTGTAACTAACCATAAATGAAGTGGAACATCATTCTCAGGAAAATTAATTTTTAAATAATTTTATTAATTGGTACATATAGCGTAAATTGCTTGGCAATGAGCAAGGGATACTAGTCTAGTTTTTTTCACAGTGTTGTAGCACTTGGCAACGGCTGCACTTTCAATTCGATGGCCAAAACCACAAACAGAACGCGATGGGGGCAGACAGGCAGCAGCTGCGACACGTTGCGCATTGTGAACGGGCCAAAAAAGGGGTGACTTGGCCAAGGATAAAGATGGTGATTGAGCCGAAATCAGAGGCGGCGGAGTCGCAGGCGGATACGGAGGACACTGCGGACATTTCGAGAAATGCAGCCCCGAAGGCACGCGGCTAGAAATGGAAACCGGAAATGTTGTTACCTTCCTTCCCCCCCATAAAAGCAGCAGATGGGGCATTGGGCATCCCGGAAATGGGTGCAAATGCGACGAATCGTTATTTTCTAGAGAGAGGGTGTAGTGTGCGTAGTGTGTGTTCTGTGTTCTGTGTCTGATTTGCAACGCCACAGGGAATCGAGTGAAACGGCGAGGAATGGGTCAAAAGATTTGATGCGGGCGGAGGTCAAAGTTGACTAAAAACGGCGGCAGGAGGTGCGAACATTCGGTGCCATGTGCCGTCCAGTGCACAATAATTTACATGCAATTAAATGCAAAATAAATGCAAAGAGATAAATGATTACCCATGGAATGGGACGGCAGGGGAGGGCTTGTAAATGGATACCTATAAGGGGGAATAGAAAGTGAAATCGGAAGAAATACTGGTTGATGTTAATTGGAATAAAGGCCATATTATTAAACACATGTTGAAAATTCCATAAATATGTTGAAATGGATTTTCGTTACATGACTGTAAATCTTTTCGGTTTAAAATACAACTACAACTTGATCCAAAGAGTCAATTCTTAAATTTTGGTTTGTAAGGTACCATTCTAAAAGCAAGATAAACCTGGACTAATAAAACCAGATATATCGAAATTATTGAGTAAGTTTTGTATGAGAAGTTAAATTCGCTTAAAAGCTGTTAGAGAAATATATGTTTGAAAGGTTTTGAAATTTATTATAATTCGATGAAAATAATCAGCATGTGATTGGTAACTACTAATTAAAAACAACATTTTTAAATTGTTATTGCAAAATATTTAGATAATATTGGTAAAAATGTTTTATTAAGATTAATCCATTTGATAGATATGTGTAGGATATAGCAGAATGCTATCCCATTGACAAACATATGAACATTCCGTCCTTAACCCTTTCTGCAGCTTTTAGGGAGCAATAAAAACGTTTAAATTTACGACATTTTTTGGCCCAACCCTCAAGGATACACTCGTATGTTCCTGTGTAATTGAAAATGCAATGGCAGCAAACACGGAAATTAAATCGTTAACTGTCTTTTGCGGTTGGCTAGCAGAACAAATCGAAAACCAAACCGCATCCATCAGTCTGTTGGCGAGTGGAAAAGTGCAAGTGAAATGCAATTGGGAAAAGGAGGACCCTTGTGCGGTGTCTACCTATCGTGTCCATGCCAAAAGCACTCCCTTCTGTTATCCTTCATCCTGCCACACTTAGAGAATAGCTTTGAGACAAGAACAACCTTTTAATTTGGCCAAATAATACCTTGATGTCGAGATAGTAAATAGATGGTTGATTTCATTTGAAAATCATAACTTTTAAAATAGCATTAGAGTGTTGTAAAAAGTGAAACCCTTTTAAAGAAATTCCAACCTTTTCTCACAGTTTTTTCTTTTTTTTTTTTTTTGAGTCAATGAACTGGAGTGTGCATTTCTAGGCCTTCCTTGTTTCGCCAGACGATGGCTAAAAGCCTGCAAAAAGCCATGGCCAGCTTTGGAAATGTAAATGGGAATGCAAGTGCAACAGGAAATGGAAATGGCTGACGAAGAGCCATTGTGACAGGTGCACAGTGTACAGTTGAACGAGTATACACCTGTACTTAAGGGCACATCCACCTGTCTGTGGCTTTTGGGCCTTAAGCTAATGCATTTCTTTAAAATCAACTATATAGAATACTGCTGGAACAGCAGATGTATGCATTATACATACGGTATTATTTAGCATTATTTAACTGGTCTGTCGTCGATGGCAAATGCCGTTACGCCTTTTTATTGTTCGCCACCCAAATGAAATTTGTCAATTCGAACCAATAAAATGCAGGCACTCAGACACACACATGTCAGTACAGTGCGTGGTAAAACTATAAGTCTGCTCAGAAAATTTCAGCTGGCAATAGATTTGGATTCCTAGAAATAAGTAAATTACTCCAAATTATAGCAAAATTAAAATAAAAGAGTTGGTTTGAAAACTTAATTTAAATTATATTAAATAAACTTATGAATTAATATTAATATTTGTTCACCTTGCTTACAAAGTTTAAGTCTTTATTGTTTCATTTAATATTCGTTTCACTTAGCTTCTTAAACTTCTGAAACGCAGTGTATTCATGGTACTTTTCTCTTTCTTTTATGGCCAGAATCCTTGGCAACCTTTGTGCATTATACTATTTTTCTTGCATTGGCTTTTCTTTCCCTTTTTTGAGCTCGAGTCTTTATTAAGTTTTCTTCTTGTCCAATTTTGGTTGGCTTTCAGCCTGTTCAAGGAACTTTTACGCTCGTTTTGTCTGACCAACTCGATTTCAAGTCGTCTGTGTTTCCAATAAATTGCATTTTCTTGATGGTCAAGCCACGCCCCCTTTGTGACCGCCTTATTAAATCAGTATAAGATGTTTGACTCTCTCCGTAAACCTTTTTATTTCGGTTAATGGCATTAAAAGTAGATGTGGTAGCTGAAAAGTATGCTTTAAAAAATGGTTGCAGCTAAAACGAATAAACATCCTCACCCCTTAAAAAAAACCACCCGATTCCTGGGTTTTTATCATCTTCTTTCAACTGCTTATTGAAAAATTGTGCGCAACACACACAGAGAAATCATAAACAACGCCACGGGGTGCACAATTTCTTCCTTTTCCCTTTCCCCGTGCAGTTGGCATTTATTGAAATCTAAGAAGAAAAATTATATATCTATATACGGTGCGTAGGCGTGTGTGTGTGTGTGTGTGCGTATATATAATTGCATGCTTTTAGGGTTGCTGCGATTAAATTGAAAAGCAAATACAACAATGCCAGCGGAGAAGACAGACGTGGAGAATCTGAGAATCGGAGAAAGCGAAATCCCAGAGACTGGGGCAAAACACTTAAGAACTTCTCCCCAAAATCGCTGTCGTTTTAATTCCCCTTGAATGGCTGCTGGTGGGCAGAAGATTGGGGCAACGGGGGTTTTAGAACTTTACAGAATTGATTTGAGAAAGATTATGAATGGAAATTATAATGAAATTGGGCATAAAAGAATTAAGGGCTTACACAACTGCAGACTGTAATTTTCGAGCATTCTTTTGTATTATTGTTTTCAATAACAGAATATTTGTATGTTACAGTACGACAAAAAAAGAGAAAAAATCTCCGTTCGATATTTACTACATAATGGGTAATTTAAATATCTGGTCAAAAATTCTAATCAAAATATTGAAATTTATGTGTGCCAATTTCAAAATGTAATAAAAATGTGCGAAGAGCAGGAAGATTTTTTTTAACATTAAAATTTTTTTTTTGTCTTGACAAATATATAAACTTTGTTTTAAGTCACATTATTTTAAGACTTTCTCAAAACAAATAATATAAAATTACTTAAACCTTATTAAGCTCGTTATTTAATTTTTAATTCAAGCCAATAATTTTTAATCCAATGGCTTTTAACTTTTGTGCTGAATTATTGCAAAAAGTTCTTCTTTTATGAAAAGGCCTTACTCTGTGCGTGACTTTAAGTGAAACGCTCATTATGAAAGTTTTCACAGGCGATTAGCAAACCAGAGTTTTGGCCCAAGTCTTGGCCATGGTCTTGGCCACACTTGACCAGGTTTTACCCACTGAAGAGGCGTATTCCCCCGCCCCCCTTTTGTAAGCCATCGTCGCGATTTGTCGCAGCGTCTGCAAAGTTTTTGCAGACAAAAATAAGTGGAATGGGATGGCAAAAGAAAAATACGAGCCAGAGCAAAGGCATTGTTGCAAGTCTCGCAAGAAAAACGGAGGAGAGTAGGGACGATTTATCATCCATAAGTGGTAATTCATGGGCGAATTGTGAACGCAACATTTAACGCTCAGTCAGAGGAAAAAGACTCACTTAAGGACTTAAACCACCTCCAAGTTATGCATAGATAAAACATAATATTTTTGATATATATCATGGGATGGCGAGAAAATCAAGAGAAAGAATGAGAAAATGTTCCATTACGTTTGGAAACTTTATCCGTTGGAATAGAAGAATATCCTTAAATACCTATAGAAAGATAGATAGATTATTTATAATAAATTCTGAAGAGGTTGAATTTAGTATTTTTTGATAGATAAAACAGACATGCTACAGTGAGGAATTAAATCATTTCCGCAAAAAGCTATATGTACTTACCCACTCAGGATGTTTTAAGCACTTTACTTATCCCAATCGAATGTTTTATCTTTTCATCCAGACCTTCATTGTTCGTGGTTCCAGTCAGCCCAACACGATGGCAGTTTCGGTGAGACTTCCCCAGGACACGGGACCCTACATCGAGCACTATCTCATTCAGTCGCACGACAATGTCCTTAGCTTGGAGAGCTCCCGTTTCACATTCGGCTCGATTCCCCTGCTGATTGCCCACTACGCGCAATGTTGCGATGAGTTGCCGGTGCAGCTGATGTTGCCGCGTGTCCTGCGGGAGGCGAACAACCGCAAGAAACTCAGCTCGCTGGCCCTACTTGGCCAGGAGTTCTGGAGCTATGCCAGCAGTCCGGCCCTCCTTGGTCCACCCACGCCGACGGTGGCTCCCGCGAAGGATCAGCACCACCTGCTGGATGCCAAGTCGCCGCTGTCACTTACCGAAACCAGTGGCCTGGGCACGGCCACGTTTTTCAGCGATGCCCTGGCCAAGCCACCGCCCACCGGGGCCCCGCCCCTTCCGGGCAGCAGTCTCTTCAGCCCCACCGGCAGTGGCCAGCTGCTGGGCTTCTTCAGCCAGGCGGGCACTCCGTCGGACACCACAAACTCGAGTTTGAGCTCCTTCACCACCAGCGGGGGTCAGCACCTGCAGCTGCTGAGTCCGAATTCCGTGGACTCGGTGATACTCACCATGTCGCCGGTGGACAATCCGGGGCATTATTTGCCAGGATCTGGTTCATTGGCACCCATCTGCCCCTTGGTGGGTGACCAGCAGCTGAGCACATTTAAAATGGCACAAACAGCACCGGAACAAGTGGATCAAGTGCGTCCGCAGCGACCGAAGCCACCGAATACATTGAATCTCAAGCCACCGGCGCCACCGATGCGATGGTCCAAGCCGCACTCACCGGATCATCAGAGTGTGGGGGGAAATGCTAATGCTAATGGTAATGGTAATGGTAATGGTAATGGAAATTTCACGGTCACCACCACGGTTACCTTTTCGATGGAGAACGGCGTGGGCGGAGGAGGCAGTGGTGCGGCCGGAAATGGCAATGGCAAATTCGTGGAGGTGACCACACCGGCGGCCAGCAATCCCTTCAACGCACTGCTCAACGGCCAGGCCAGCACTTTTCAGACATTCGCCAAGCGACTGTCGCCGGAGGGCGAGTGCAAGGACACTCTCTCCTCGCAGGGATCCTCCTCGAATGATGGCCGCTGGCCGCCCACGGGTCGCAAGCTGCTCGCCTCTCCACTCACCCCGTTGACGCCCAGCGGTGGCAGCAGCAGCAGCGGCGGCAAGACCAGGAAATCCCGCGCGGGCAAGGAATCAAAGCACTACAAGGAGTCGGACATCCTGGAGAGCCCGCCGCAGCAGTACTGCGCCAGTGCGCTGAGCGACAAGATCAGCGACTACGAGGACGTCTGGTCACACGATCCCAGTGACCGGGCCAGCCTCCTCACCACTTTCCGCCCGGCCACGGATTCGATGGGCGGCGTGATGAACCGGCGGCCCGATCTGCTGGCCGAGACACGTAAGTCTTTGTACACTATTCTGGGTCTATGAAAGGGGTATTGCCATTCCAGAGGTTTGAAATCTCTTAGAGAACTGTCTACACATAAATTAATTCGTTGAGATCTATTAAAGCTGGAGAGTTCACATAAAGCACGAAGATTGCAGTGAAAGTAAAAAAGTATAAATATTCTTGATCAGCATCACTAGGAGAGTCGACCTAGCCATGTCCGTCTGTCCGTCAGTCTCTCTGTTTTAAGGCTATCTGCATGAAACTTCCCAAAAATTGTGTTCTTTTTTTTTGAAATGTGATCCAAAATTACATTTCTAGATCCCATAACTTGATCAATTGAATTCCGATTTAAAATTAGCATACCTGTACAAAATTGTGGTTTTATTCCCTATTACCCTGTTTTAGAATTTTCAGCTTTAATTTTGGGTTTTATTTTCGGCCCATAACTCCAATATTAAATAGCATTTTTACCATTATTAAGGTTGGCTTCTATTTATAATCTATTGTAAAAAATCCAGCTTGGAGCGCTTCTTGGCGATCGCATCCTCGATAGCGCGTAGTTGCTTAAGCAGTTCCTCGCGACGCGACTTCATACCATCCTTGTCCTTGCCGGCATCCTTGTCCTTATCCTTATCATTGCCCTTCTTGTCTATGTCCTCGCTGTGCTCCTTCTCCTGGTCCTTATCCTTGCCGATGTTATGCTCCTTCTCCTTGCCGGAGTCGGCTGAGTTGTTGGGTGAGTCCGGCGCCAAAACTCTCACCATGTTCGACGTTTTCTTAATCCTAAAGGAAATTGGCGAACGCTTCTTGGTTGCTTGTTCAGCGTCTGACGAGATAGACATAGTAATTAATTAGTTTAATTGGTTTATGAAGGGATATTGCAATTGAACAATTAGTCTAAATTAGTTTTCTCGAGTATTCATATTCAAAGAACCTTCAAATTGTCAAAACTGCTAGGTATATTATTATTAACAATATCCTTCATATTTTTTTGAACTGTTCCCTTAAACTACATGTACGGAATGAGTGATCCTTACGCTTCTGCATAAGCTTGCGCTCGTTCAGCGCCTTGTCAGTGGCTCTCACTCGCTTCTGGGGCGTGTCCCTGGATCCCGACGAGCTGTCCGATGATGAGGAGCCCGATTCCGATTCGGAGTACATTCTACCATCCAATCCATGGCACTTTCGTCCATCCTTTAATTGTTTATGAAAAGGCATTGTGTTCAGTTTTCGATTTAGTTTGCTGTTTGACCACAGGCAAAGTCCAAGTGGCGAAGACTACAATGAAAAGGCGTTCACCGAGCTGTTCAAATATGAGTTGAACTATTGATTCTGACGTTTAAATCTTCGATTGCTAGATCCAGCTAAATTTTTAGTTACTTTTCGATAAAAGTCATAAATTATTGCGCATGTATTCTAATGGACAAAGTGTTATTGGGTATTATAGTTTTAGTCAAAAGTGAATAAGACATTTCCGACACTCAGTATATATTCTTGACTAGGAGACTCGATATGGCCATGTCCGTCTGTCTATCCGTCCGTTTTTATGCAAACTAGTGTCTCAATTTTAAAACTATCTGGACGAAACTTTACCAAAAGTCTTCATACCATTTCCGTTCATTTTCAGATTCTGTTCTATACTTTTAGCCACCATTAAAGGTGGCATTTCTGTAAGATCCAATTCCAGTGATAAAATTCATAACCATCCGTTTTGCACCGTCTATTTTCCAGCGAGCACGCCCACACCAACGCAGTCGTCGCACCTGACGCCCTGCGAGGAGGAAACCACAGCCACGCCCAACGAAAGCTCGAGCCAATCTCTGCTGCAGTTCCCGGGCGATATTCCAGCCCGCTCCCGAGCCGGTCTGCTCCTAGCGAATCTACCGGGTGGTCAGGCGCCAGCAGCCGCCATGACCCAATCCCTGACGGCGGCCGTCGAAGATGATGGGGCGATACCACGCCCACGGCCGAGGGACAGAGCCACGGAGCCAGCAGTCGCAGCAAGCAGGGCAGCCCCTTCTATGCGGAACCGGCGGATGCACTGCGTCAGGCGGGCCTGACCAGCGCAGCCACCGCCATTCTGAGGCGCCCGCCTCGCAGCCAAGCGCTGCACGCCAGC
This sequence comes from Drosophila gunungcola, assembly GCF_025200985.1. NCBI lineage: Eukaryota > Metazoa > Arthropoda > Insecta > Diptera > Drosophilidae > Drosophila > Drosophila gunungcola. Next base: position 281,957 of record NW_026453194.1, on the reverse strand, counting down.
CAAAGACACTCGGAACCACTGAAACCGGGCTCCGGAATATCGGGCAATGGGGCAATGTTGCAGCCCAGCGAGCTGGAGAAATTGGCCGGCAGCCTGGACGAGCTGAAGCCCAAGCCGAAGGCTAGTCAGCTCCAGCTGCAGCTGCAGCTGCAACAGCAGACACAACAGCAGACACAACAGCCCACCAAGCGGCCGCACAAACGGACCGACCAATGGCCACTGGACAGCAGCTGGGAGTTTATGGCCAAGCAGGAGACAGGAAGCCATGCTGGCGGGGATTACGATGCGGCGGTCATCGACTGGCAGGAGAAGGAGAACTCGCTGGGCAGGGAGGGCAGTCGAAAGCGCACGCTGACCATCCACCAGATCATCGCCAAGCGACTGCCCGACCTCAATTTGCCGGAACTGGTGCGCTGCTCACCGCCGCTGCAGCCGCATGTCCTGGGGCAGGATAAGGTCGGACTCGGAATCGGACTCGGAACCGGACTCGGATTTGGAGTGGGAGTCGGGTGCAGCGATGGCAGCCAGAACGGTTGCAGACTATCCTCCTACGACAACGTCTTCTGCCAGAACTCATTCGCAGGCATTGATTCGGCCCAGTCCGACGATGGAACCATCTTCTCGGAGCCCTGGGATTCGTCCCAGTGGGACACCTTTATGCCCCACGATGGTAAGGAATGAAAAGTTTGCGAAAGATTTGGTGCAGCTCTATGGGCATAAAATTATGTTATATAGTAGTAGTGATTTATCTCAGCATATCTGTATATTTGTCATGACATAACAACATTTCTGGTTAAAATTAATTAATTAAGATATCTTCGATACCGTTATATCTCAGATACCATTCTCTAGATTCACTTTTAAATTGACAACATATTTTAAGTAATTCGTTTGCCTTATTATTATTATGTGTACAAATAAATATTTTTCGTGCTTGCAGAACCACGTAAGATACTAAGCACCATTGTGCATCAAATGTTGTAATATATATTTTGTTTCTTAAAAAAAAAACAAAAAAAATAGTAAATTAATTAATAATGTATTTATTATACGTTTCGTAGCCTTTAATTACAACCTACTCAAGTTGCCACATAAATGTTTAAAAAGATTTTTACAAAAGAAAATAAATAAAATAAAATAAAAAATAGGCATACAGATATGATAAGATAATGCTCTACTAAAATAGGACAGGCCTTTTACAAAGTCCCATTTTGTAGTTCTGTGTTTTAAACAATATTAAAATGGATTTCCTTTTTTAAGATGCCACCATCAACTCGGACACCATCCATCTGTCCAAGTGCCGACCCGCTCTCTCCGAGGACGACACGATCATCGAGGAACTACAAAGCACCAAAGACGGCAGCAATGCCAGCTGCAACCAGGACACACTCAAGGCCAACCGGAACGGTGCTGGACACCACAAGCCCAACAATGCGGGCCACAATGGCAAGGCCAACAGTCGAACCAAAGTGGCCACAATTCTGCGAAACCCCAGCATGCGGGATCGTGAAGTCTTATGTAAGTGCATAGCTTTTATTGCAATTCGGATTACATTAATAGATGGCTGCTTTTTGTGTTTTTTTTTTTTTAAGTACTTCTTTTCTTATCCATTTACATTTTAAAATGGCTGGCTGGCTAGGTACTGTTCAAAAAACATTTCCAAACAATTGTCAAATAAACATGAATAGACTAGGATTATCTTTGAGAGCCTCAAAAACCATGGTTTATCATATATTTATTTTAACTACCATAGTTTCACATATTGTAGCTCAAGTTCCACGAAATGTTAACAACATGCCAAATTTTAATATTTCGAAAATCAATACTAGAATTACTAAAAGGATGTTCATGTCAATAATTAACACAAAAGGATATATTTGTTATCAATGTTAACTAAAATTGTTATTTGAATACAATTACTAAAAGGAAATCCATAACATAAAATAGATTGGATTATCGTTGAAAGAAATGAATTTATCTTAATATCAACAAAAATCCTATTTTGAAGCTCAAGTGAAGTTCCCAGAAATGTTTATGTCTTCTTTTGATATTTAGAAAATAGGATATATCTGACAATAATTGGTTAAATTGTTTAAAAATTAATGCAGCAAATTTATAATACTTGAACATCCCAAGAAAATCATTAGAAATAAGAAAATAGATAAGAGTATCTCTATATCTCTTATAAGAGTGGTATGCTGGTTGGTTGTAAATAACTATGGTCAGCAGCCTTCTTTGAAATCGATAGATTTTCACTATCAAATCGATCTGATTTTGTAGAGCGAAGCATGCTGATAATGTCATTGAAACCGGGTCAAATGGGCTGCAATGTACGCCAGCACCTGACAGCACTTCGCCTTCGGTTGTCGTCTCGTGTGCTTGGGAAGTGGAGTAATGCTGATGGCGATCATCACGCTCCATTGCAATCTGTTATTATGGTTGCATCATAATCGCTCATCCGCCCCATGGTCGCCATGGCATACGAGTTTCGAGTAGTTATCAGTTATTGGCTATCATCGGCACACCGTCATCGATTGACGGCTCGATTGAGTTGCAGTTTTCAAGCCGAAGCATGCATGTTATGAACTAAAGTTCCGTTCGATTTGTTTTGGTCAAGAAACCATAATCAATGAATCCGATTATTTAGAAACCTTACAGGCAAAAGGGGTCACCAATATTACTCATAGGCAGCTACTTTTTATTGTAAACAGTAAACAAAACACGCACGAACCGCAAAAATACTGCAGCGATAAAGAGCTAGAATTAGCTTAGAAGCTTCTGTTGTCTGCTTATTTTGTAATAAGTATATTTACTAAAAAGGAAGTCGAGAACATATATTACAAAATAAATTCTAAACAAAAAAAAAAACGAAACAATTTTGTTTAAGCTAATTTAAATGAAAAATAAAATATTCCTCCATATTAATGAAAACACATGCCATAATAATATTTAAGTTATAAACATTATAAATTTGAGATCTTATAAAAATCATATTTACAAAGAAATCAAATTTCGTTACTCAATTTCAGAGAATCTTAAGCTTTTTAAGCAGCTTTGGAAATAACAGTTCATTAAGACTTTAATATTTACATAATTACTAGGAATTCCTTGATTTTAATATACTTTTCGGGAAAAAGTTATTAGTATTTATTATAAGTATTACTATCTTCTAACAAAACGCTTATTTTTGGTCCCAGTTTTGAAGTTTATAAGTATTGTTTACACATAATAGCTCAAGCTTGTTCCCTTTTAATTGTATAAAATGTTATTATAAAATAACTTAGGTCTGTCGTCTGCGTTGGTTTAAACCGGATTGCAGCGACTTGGACAGTAAAGTCGCAACGCCAATCTGAAAAATAAAACGCGACTGCACTTTTTGCCGTCGTCCGAAGACTACAAAGCCTTGCCGAAACTTATCTGCTGCGCAACGTTGCCTTCTTCCAGTCGAACCCAATTCCGATCTCGACCGATCCCGCCCTGCAACTCACAACCCACAACCCACTCCGTTATCCGCTGCCCTCAGATTTCTGCGTCGCAGTTGGCAGCTAAATACTTACAATTTAGATAGATATATGTTCGCAAGGCAGCAGAAAGCAAGAGTGATACACTGAAAAAAAAATAAGAACAAATACTCGATTTACGAAGACTTTCTGTAGAAGACAACCTTGCAAAAATATTATACAAATTTATGACACACTTATGGGCATTTGTTGTAGCTTAAATTCCCACACCCAATTCTTTGAATTGGACTTAATTCATTTATTAAAATTTGAATATTTTTATATTTTTTCAAAGATTTGTAGATTAACTCTTTAAGCTGGAAAAACAGATTTCTGAGGAGAATACTTCAGTAAATTAAAAACAAATTATCTTAATTTATATATTGGATTCATTAAAAAAATATTTAAGTTAAAAAGTGTTATATTCGAAAAGAGTTCTCATTTCTGATAGTTGAAGCAAGAAATGAGAATGATATATTGATATATTTTAATATATTTTTCGAGAAGTAGAAAACTTATTTATAATTATAATTACATTATGGGAATTCATTCAAACTCGAATTTATTCAATAGTCGGATTTAAATAATGAAAAATATAAGAAAATTTCATTTTAAAAAGTGATATTTTTTAAATAGAAAGATGTTTTTGTTTTTTAAGTTCATACATTAGTTGAAGTAAATATTGTAGAGTTTTCCGCAATTTTAACAGAAATGTATTAATCAACAACTTTATTCAACATTTTTTGATTGATATAAATATCACTCATAAAATATCTTAAAGCGATAAAATAAGTTTATATTGTTATTAAATGCTTGATATTTGTTTTGTTGAGGATTTGACAAATTTAAAACCCAAATTAAAAACAACAAAGATTCGACAATTTGTTCATAGGGTTTTTTTAAATGGCAAATGAGAAGAATTAGCTATCAAACTTTCGCTTGGAATTATGATACCCTCTTTCAGTGAGGGTATGAAACGGATCATACATTTCCGAGTTGATTGAGGGTGGGGAGGGGGTGTTCGTTACAGAGACAGACTTTGGAATGTAAACCGACGTAGCGACGGCGGCAGCGTTTTTATCAGCGAGCGCAAATTTCACCGCGCGGAGCCAGAGACTCTGAATGGGATGCGTAATTAGTAGATGAGTAAACACGAGTGTGCGTGGTGTGCGTTGTGTGTGTTTGCAGATTGAAATGCAGTTTGGCCAAGGAGTGGGAGTCTCGACCTAGACGGTCTATTTTTGGGTCAGTGTAAGCAAAGAAGTCAGGCCAGACAACAAAGGCCATTTGAGCTGGTGTGATGGTGATCTGATGAAAGCCAAATAAATTCGCTGCTCTGCTCTGCTCTGCTTTGCTATTTTAAAAACGCACTCGATTCGTTTTTAAAACGCCATGATGATGATCACTTTGGTCCAGCCCAATTCACACGTGCCCGTTTTTCAGTCGGCGGCTTGGCAACTGCATTGTTGTTTGCCTGCGGGCATCGTAAATGTTAATGGGGGGTGGCTGGTACTGGTACTCATCATCATCATCATCATTACCATTATCATCATCTGCTCGGAGGATTGATAAGCCAAATCTCTGGTTGGAATATCTGTATCTGTATCTGTATGCAGGTAGTCGCGGGTTCAGTGCACCCTGCACCCCAAGGCTCAATTTTCATCTCTAAAGTCTAAACTTTGGACGAGGAAGATCCCAGTTGGCAGATCGCAGATCGCAAAACCCTCAACCCTAACCTGGAAACCTCCATTTACCGCCCGGAGGTTTTTCCGAATTGCGCATCAAGTCGCAAGTCGCCAGTCGCCAGTCGCAGGCTAATGCTAATGCTGATGCAATCCGGGCGTGCCATTGCATGAGAACCCGGACGGAGTGCGGCTCCAGTTTCGAGCTAGCCAGCGTGTCTATTGATAAGACTGCCCAGAGATAGAGGATAGAAGATAGAGGATAGATGATAGAGGATTGGAAAAGAAGAGCGATTCAAACTAGCTTTCCGCCAAGGACATGTTAAGGTTCTACATTGAAATATTGCTGATAATAATCAATAATTTCATAGAACCAAATTGAAATATTTGATGATGATGTTTTGATAACAACTTAGAAATCCAAACACACTCTAAGCTATAGAAATTTGCCTTATTTTTTATGATGACGATGATGTTTAAACCCACTCTAAACTATAAAAATTAAGCATTAGAAATTAACTAAGAAATTAGCCCTATTTTTTATGACGATGATGTTTTCTTAACAACTTTGAACTTTAATGAAGTCAAAGATTCCGTAAAACCATCATTATATATTTGATAGTAACGATTTAGAACTATAAACCCACTTTAAACCATAGAAATCTGACCAAAAAGTCAAATATTTTTGATGATAATATATTAATATTAGTTTTGGCTAAAAACAACTCTAAACTTTGTACTTGATGATGGATGATGTTTTGACAACACTTTAGAATTTTAAATCTTTCTAATCGAATCCAATATTCCGTAAAACCCTATCTATATTTTTGATAATGATAATATGTTGATAACATTTTTTTGTTTAACTCTCTAAACTCTAAACTATAGAACTTTGTGTGATAAAAGCTGTTCTGCGCAACAGATAACATAAGTCTGATAACAATTTCGTACTTCAAACAACTATGGAACTGTGGAATCACAAATATTTCAAGTCTCTATTCAGATTTCAAGCTGAAATATATCGAAACCTCAGGGTTCACAGCCCCGATAATCTGCATATGAGTAATATCAATATGCTGCGGCTTCTAAAAATGGTTTTCTGGGGACATACGAATATCTGGGATTTTGTGTTGTATGCGAGATTGCAATGGGGTTTTCGACTTGCAGGCCACACAAAGAACCCCCCCCATATGAATCACAGCTTGAAATGGCGATAAGTTGCGCGTTATTCGCAATTGTACAGGTAGTGATTCGTTATTCGTTTTGTTACCTGCTGAATGATTGGATTGGACTACCTATAGAGTGCCCTAAAAATCAATCCAAGTCTGCGGTTCACTCATTGGCTTGCGCAACTGTACCTGCGCGAGTGTCCGGAATTTCCCGTGAAATCAACGAGGATTAGGTATAGGAATATCTACCTGGTTGCATCCTAAGATGGCCTGTTTTAAGCATAAGCCGTTCAACGGGAAAGGGAAAATGAAAAGGTCACGCGAATGAGGCCGCCACTTGGCGAGTTGACACATTTAGCGGCGCCGTTGTTGCTATCTTTTGTTTTGCGGACTGCGACGTCGACGGCGATGAGAGTGCCGCCCGCCGTCTTATAAACTAATGCGTATGAAGTTCAGAATTAGTTTTGCATTGGCCGCGTTTAGAGCAGCAGCACAGTCTGCGAGAGCAGAGAGTACAAATCTGAACCGATCTGATCCATAGGGTGAAATCCTACCCCCCTCCCCCCACAGCCATCGCATATCAATCCGCAGCCGCAGCGTGTGCCGATGAGAAACCTGCGTTTCCGCCAATTCGTTTTAGCTGGCAAGAATCGCTACCGGATATACCATGAGCTGGTTCAAAAGATCGTCGCGTGCACCGTCCGTGAGCCGCCCGCAATTGGATTCCGTAAACTCGGAGCCGGATCGCCGGGTTGGCCAGGACATGTCCAAGCTGTCACTCAGCTGGCTGGACGAGCGATGCATTGAACGGCAGGAGCCGGAGGAGTTCTTCCACGATCCCGACCATGTGCGCCATTACAAGGAGGAGGCGCAATTCCTCAGCATCATGGCCGAATGGGAGATCATCGAGCATCCGCCGCAGAGCAATTACTTTTCCGCCGACTTTGAGGAGGAGCTGCTGCACCAGCGGACACAGCTGCCCGAGGATATCACACCAACCAAGGAGCCCAGGGAGGAAATCCAAGGGAAGGCGACCAAAGCCAAATTGACAACGAGACCGAAACGCAAACGCAAGTTCCTAGAGCTACTTTTCGTGGACAACATACAGAATGGGATTGCTCTGCCTTCTGGCAAGGGAGACGAGGACCACCAGCAGGCGGAACCGCCCTCCTCGCCCACGGCCGTGCTGTGCAAAAAGTCCAGAAAGTCGAGCAGCTCCAACACACCACCATCACCATCCATCGCCACCTGTCCACAGCAGGTGCTCAAAGACTGCCGCATCAATCGCAAGCAACTGATGACTGAGGCTCTGGCCGGCTCCATAATGGGCGCCATTGGCAAGTGTCCCGCCGGGGAGGATGCCGTGGATCCAAGCGCGACTACCGCCGGCAACAATACTGCCAGCAACAGCAACAGTGCCACCGCCACCGATCAGTGCCATCCTGGTGAGCTGAACACCTGTGACCACTACGACATCAAACAGTTCTTTCACCTGGACGAACAGGGCAACATCCTGCTGAGCATGGCGCACATTGTGGAGTGCCAGGCGCTGGGCCTGTGCCTCCAGTCCCAAAGTCGTCGTCTCTATCGACGCTATCGACGTGGCTGTGAGTGTGCCGACGAGCACTTTTGCCGCAATCGTGGCTGCTGTTCGGTCCTGCGGCGTCTGTTGCGACTACTGTGTGAATTAATACTTGGTAAGGAGTACTTCGGGATACAGTTTTTGTGAGTTTTGAACTCTTTTAAAGGCCATTCTTGATTTGCCATAGCCCTAGTTAACTACAAATTTAAATTCCATCAAGAAAGCTCAGCTGTTTAACCCATCTCAAGCCTTAAAATAGGTATTTAAAGAGTTTTGGACTCTTTTTAAGGCGAGTCTCTAACTTGACATTGGTGTTTATAGCCTTATTCAAGTACAAATTTAAATTCCAGCAAGGAATTTTAGCTATCTAGTCCATCATAAGCTTTAAATATAAGCTTCGAAGAATTTTGATTTGGATTTGATATTGGTTTTTATTGCCATATTATTGATCTAACTAGTTAAATTCTAGTTAGGAATCTAATTTGTCTAGCAAACAGACTGCTCAACTTTGTTCTATCTAATCCATTTTAGACACACACACTCCATTCTGAACTCATTTAATCTAGATCTAGATTAAGTGGGGGGTTGAGCTTTGAAAATATATAACCAAGATTTTGGGCTCTTTTAAAAGCTTTCCTGAATTGTCGCTGCTTTTTGGTTGCCACATTGAAGTACACAGTTAAATACATCCTGTATATGTTGGACAGTCAGCCATTTAGAAAGAGAAATAATTTTGTATTTTAACTCATTTAAAGATCAACTAAATTGAACTAACCAGCCAAACTTATAGATCTAAACTATCCCTAGAACCCTATTGAAAATACTTCGCCATACTCATTCATTTAAATATGTAACTAATAAAGTAACGCATTCATTCCGCTTACCTTCAGGTCACCCCCGCAACAAGATGAGCCTACAGAGCAGTGGTCCCGGCGATTCCCTGCGAGCCTACACCCTCCAGCTGGCCCAGGACCCAGCTCCACGTTTGCCCGCAACATCGAGAACTTCATTTGCTGCACGAAGGAGTCACGTGAGGCGGCGCCGCAGGTGGTGATGCGCAACATGCGCCAGTTCATGAGCGGCATGAAGAACTATCTGGTGAAGCACGGCGAGGGCAAGTTCCATGCCGAACTGGAGACGGCTAGGGCGCGACTGAAGTCCGACGAGTTCCTCAATCTGGACGCCATGCTGGAGACGGTGATGCACCAGCTGGTGGTGCTGCCGCTGCGGGAGCATCTCTACGGCATATTCGTGGATCACTATCAGCGCAGCGAGGACATCCAGCTGTTGGCGCAGAATGTGCGCTATGCCTGCGAACGTGAGGCGGCCGACTTCGGGATCAGGGCCACGGTCACGCCGCCATCGCAGGCCGCCCTGCGGCTGATTGCCAACCTGCTGTGGCGCCTCCAGGAGGCCGAACTGCCACTGGACAAGCTTGAGCTCTTCCTGTGCGTCATCTCCACGGTGTTCGATGCCACCGGTTGTCCGCGTGGCCAGCAGCTGGGCGCCGACGACTTTCTGCCCGTCCTCGTCTATGTGGTGGCCAAGTGCGGCTTCGTGGGCGCCGAAATCGAGGCGGAATTCATGTGGGGCCTGCTGCAGCCGACGCTCTTGAATGGCGAGCCGGGCTACTACCTGACCGCCCTCTGTAGCGCCGTCCAGGTGCTCAAGACCTTCATGGCGTCCGAGGGCGAGAGCGGCACCGGATCGTTGGACGTAAGTAGCAGCCACAAATGAGCTGGGTTTTCACTTCACTGGAACGACTTGATCGCACACTTAATTTGCATAGATTAACTTTTAAAACGTACTTAAGCAACTAGGATAGAGCAAACATTTAAAAACCACTTGACGCTTAAAACGAGACTTATAACAAGAAATCACTTTATAATACTTCATTTAAATTTGTCATATTTAAGCAGAATGTTCTTAGATTATTTATTTAGATTGTGACATTTTTATGTCAACTTTAACCTCTAGGACTTCAAATAAGATCGAAAGTTATATTTTAAATGAATAGCCCTATTTTAGAAACTAAAAGCAAAAAAAAATTTCAATTTGTATAATTTTTTTCATTAAAAATTGTATTTTAGAAACCAAACAAAAATAAAACATCAAGCTTTTTTTTACAAAAACAGATTCTTTGAGTCAATATTTTCGATTTGAAAATGCTTAACAAAAAATGCAACATATTTGCATATAAAAATGATTATTAACTATTTTTGGTAATTACATAAACATTTTTAAGCGCATTAAATGAGTCGTATGGTTGTAATGTTTTTTTTTTAGAGTTTTCGCATTTGTCACTTATTTTTGAATTTCATTACGCATTATAAGTTTTATACTGAAATTCAGCTAAATATTTAGGGAAATAAAATAACTAAGGATAAAAAAAAGAAATATGGAAATATTGTACAGCGAAATCCATCTTAAGCTTGATAAAAATAAAAGAATTAAATATATATACTATAATATTCTATATATAATAGAAAAAACAAAAAAAAATAAAGATAGATCTATGTAAAGAAAGTAAGATATATAATATATATAGGCAATTTTTTGATGGGGTTATCATAGGAACAAGAAATAGTGCAATCCAGCTCAAGGTCTAGACCCCCTAATGTGCATCAGTTACTTACCATTCTTGTGCTTTCTCTTCCAGTGGCGCTCCAGCTGCCTGCCCGCCTGCTCCAGCGTGCTGCGCGTGATCATCCCCGACGAGTGCAACGGATCGCTGCAGACGAGGACGCTGCCGGTGCGACCGCACACCACCACGCGCGAGGTGTGCCGCATCATAGCACACAAGGCGCGCATCACGAACCCGCAGGACTACGCCCTCTTCAAGCTGGTCGACGGCGAGGAGACGCTGCTGACGGACGCCGAGTGTCCGCAGGATGCCCGACTGGCGGCCAAGGGGAAGCACTGCATGCTGGCCTACAAGCGGATCGATGCCAAGATCGCCTGGCCCACTGCCCAGCTGGCAGGACACTGATTCATTGATTCACTGGTTCACTGATCCAATGATCCAATGATCCACTGATCAAATGATCCACTGATCCAATGATCCACTGATCAAATGATCCAATGATCCACTGATCAAATGATCCAATGATTCCCTAGGGACATATATACATACTGCCCCAACACAACCCGCCCCTCTCTTGCTCACTAACCAAGCATATTTGATTAATAATTTATTATTATTACATTAAAATATACTTAGTAGCCTGTAAGTAAAGCTAATTAATGCTAATTAGAAAGCATCTAATGTGTACTAAACATCAGTATTGAGTTAAGTGTGTTTTTTTTTTTCCAAACATTTTTTTTTTTGCTAATAAATATACTATGCGAATAATACATATACACACATATACGATATATAAGCCACTAAGTAGAGATGCAAATTCTGCACAAAATGAAGGAGAAGCAAGGAGTCATCTAAACGAATCTACAATCTAAACATATATGCAAGCATGAACATACCATATAGCAATGGTATGGTATGGTATGGTATGGATCGTGTGCGCCACCCTAGAGACCAAAAGCACAGTTCAACAATCACAGCAACAATCAAGCAAGCAATCAAGCAAACGATCATTGCATACCATCAAACTACACAAAAGGCATTTAGGTGTGAATGGGTTTCGTGTTCTTTTAAGAAGCTATACCATATTATATTAAAATATAAACCACTACATTTTAATATTTATGTTCAACTAAACACTGCTATCAGCCCTCGAAATATACATAAATACATATTTTGTTGTATACTTTGTAAAATATGTGACACGTAATCCAAATAGCAAGCAAATAAATAACCAAAATAAAAAAAAAAGGTATTTTAATTACATTCTTTGCAAATAAATTGAAATATTAAGGTAAGTAAGTCAAATATTAGTCAAGTAAAAACAAATATTCACACTGTTTTTATGTGTGTGTAAATGTTGTGTTCTGGAAGTCAGTTTAGTAGCTTGAATATAAGCTTTCCGTCGATACCTTAAAATAGACCTCGTTATTCTGATGGCACTCTTCATTGCAATATACTTATAGGCTGACAATTTATGTTCGAGTTTAATTAAAGCAGCAAAACAAAATATGTAATGCCCTCTCCCGAATGCCTCTGATCTTAATAATTCTGCCTTTTTTTTTTTGTTTTCTTTTTTGAGGGATTAGAAAGGTGGGGGCTATCGCCCGGGATCATGCCAAAGAGACTTTCCGAAGTAAAAATCGAGAGACATCTGGGGACTTAATTGGCCCCACCACCGACTATTCGAATTGAATCGAAACAGAGACGATGCGACAGACAGCGATAATGGACGGTGATAGATGTGCAAATGCGATTGTCGCCTGGCTCTCAAAATAAGTATTACACATATGCGGATTTATGCGAATTGTCGCCAAGAATCGCGTTCCTGCTTTGGTCTCTCCGAGCGAAAATAACCGAATCAAATGTCGCTAGTTAATCGGGCGTATAGTAGAACTATCTACGCTGCTGCTGCCCGCTTTGTTTTGATGGCAATTCAAATTCGGTGCGATAAGGACCACACATTCGCACGGATGACGCCAGACGGACAAATGGACAAATGGACAAATCGACATACGGACAATCTAACACACGGACAAAATAACGGACAGACACGGGCTGAACTTTAAATTTCGCAACGTGTGCAAAAAACGCACCGAAAACGCCAAACAAGTCTGCACAGGAAAAAAACAAACAATGATATCAATGCCCAATTTTCATCGAAATATTTTAAAATCTATTATATTCAGTACAAAGCAAAAAAAAAAAAAAAACAATAAAAACAATTCATTAAAGCAATAATAATATGAAAGTCATTTTGACTTTACAAAAATCAATTTGATTCAGAAAAAAAAATGGAAAGTACATTTTTTACTTCCAAGATTTCTTTAAATAAAGTTCACATAGAATAAAATGAATCGAAGTTTTATTTACATGATAATGGCATCAAATTTTGATTTTTTTTTGTTTAGGGATTTGAGACATTTACAGGCAACGATAATCAACAGACTTTTACCTATGCTTATTAAAGCCTATTGTTATTGTAATTGACAAATCATTTTAACTAACTAGCTAACAACAGAACTTGTAACATTTCTAAATTTGTGTTACTATTTAAATGTTAAATTGTGATCATTGCAATGATCAAATATTCTGTTTGTCAGTAATTAAATCCTCGCCACCTTCTTGTTAAACCTATATATATATATTTATATATTTTCGGTGAACTGTGCTGGGAACTTCTCCTTTGTTTTGCTATCGTGAAATAGTTGTAAATTGATACAGATTAGGGTTTGAGCAATCCATACATTTTTGGTTTAATTATAAATAGATAGCTGGCCAGCGATCGCCATCGCTGCTGGCCAGTCGCGATCGCAGAGGCTATAGATTTTTGATATTTTGATATTTTTTGAGTGTGCTCTTATCAGCGCGACACAGCGACAGTAGCAGCAACGGCAACAAAAAGGTCCAATGACGCGATAATAAACAATTATTGCCACGACGCATGGACCCAGCTCCAAAAGCCCCATCCCCCGAGGCGAAGAAGAAGATCAAGGAGCCAAACATCGCTACACCGAAAGAAAAGTGCTTGGCTTTTGCCCATTTGCAAATGGTCTTCGAAATGCAAAGGTATCAGTCCAACAACTCGCTAAATTTAAGTTCTCCAATTATTGCTATCAAACAAAGAACTTGCACAATATACATAATATCAATAATAAAATATCAATATTCATATACATAGACAAAATATTATTTAACTTAAAATCTTTCAAAATATCTTTAAAATATACATAATATAAATAATATTGTTCATGTACATAGACAAAATATTATTTAACTTAAAAATCTTTAAAAATAGAACCACAATTTAAGTATCGAAAGAACCGTTTACCTGAACAATTAAACTATAATTCTCAAGCTTACACGATACAATATGGTACGCGAATTCTTAAGCTAAAGTAAAATGACCAGGAGTAAAGCAACGCCCAAATTCCACAGTTTGCGACTTTTTTCATATATATATAAAATAATATACTTAATACTTCTCATACTTCTATAAAATAATGTACTTAATATTGTTAATATAAATAGATAAGGTATTGTTTTTTGCTGTGTAGCAACAAATAACCACAGAGGGCGTAGAAGGGGCGGTGAGATGTTTTGATTAGACGCTCCTAAGTACAGAAAGTCAGGCGGGCAATAAAAACAAAAGATTGACGAGAGTAAATATATTGATTATTGCACGGATGAAGTGGGCTGTTCGATAACTTTCGCACAAGTCCCCTAACTAACGAGCCTAAAACCAATTGGCGATTGGTGGACTGGATGTGTATTGGTGGAAAAGTGGGTTAAGGGGCGACAACCGACGACGGTGTGTCATAAAATATATTCAAGTCCCGGCGCTCGTGTGGATCGATCAATCGATTCGATCGCTGGACGGCGCAAACCTTGTGGCAGTTGAAAAGTTTCTCGACCTTTTTTTTCTGGGTCTATAAGAATATTGGCAAGCAATCTAAGATAAAATATTATTAAATTATATTTTATTTTAAAACAAACAATTTCAAGGCTATATTTTGTAAAGTTAGTTTACATTGTTATATAATATTTTTGTATTATTTAAAACTTTTCAATGCTTTTAATGATTTTATTAACTAGCTAATTTAAATATAGTATAATGAAAAAGACATTACTTTAATTAACCCAACTTCACATGAAACAGTAATAATAAAACTGAAATATTATATATTTGGACAAGCTTTATAGTCAACTCAATTAAATTTTTTAGTTATTCAAGTAGTTTTTGAATTTTAAAGGCATATCCACTTGCACACAATCTTTGTAAGAAATCCCATAAAATATAAGAAAATCCCAAACTTTCCTATCAGTTGAGTCATAATCGTTTTCTAAATTCTATTTAATAAACAGATTAATACTTTTACAACCGATCTGAGTTCCCCGGAATTTCTTTTATTACCAGATAGGAAAACCTCTCAGCAAGGGCCCCACTTGTCTCAATATTTATATTGTTATATTAAAATTGTAGAACGTTGTCCGAAGTGGGAACCATAAACAATTCAAATAAAATAATTAATGTCAAATAAATGATAATGACGAAAGTACACGGTTTCCTGAAGCAAAACGAAATCCGGGTGGTCTAGCTTTTCCCTCTGCCGATAGCGTTTGGACCACCCACGCAAAACCGAGTACCTTTGGCCGAGTACTACCCCTAGTACCAGTACCGCCACCAGATTGCCAGCAAAAACCAGGCTCGTGCGAATAATCGCATTACGCATACGCCTTGTGCGCAAAGAGCGAGCCGGTGCACACTGGTTTAGATTGCCTTTTCTTTGGATAAAACACAGGTATACCCAGAGATTATCTCAACATTATATCAAATCGATAACTTTAAACTATTCTTATTAAAAGAGAATTGGTGGAGAAAGAAAAGTCTATAATAAAACAAATTGATTCTGTAAAACGACAAGTTCCACGACTAACGACTTTATATATCAACATATTTGAAAAACATATGTTTATAGATTATTTATATTTAATTTTCAATGGTCTTTTTGTCAGTTAAAATATAAATTTTTATAAATTTAAAATATAAATACTTAAGTTGTAACAAATTACCATATGTAAGTTTACACGGATAATTAATTAATAACAGATATATATTATAATATAAATAAATTTATAATTTATAATTCGTTCCACGATCCAATAGCATTAATGAAAAATAATCTTTCGTATGCCTGATTTATTCTAAAACGGTAAGACGCAGTTTTAAAAAGAAAATACTTTATTTTCTCGGCATTAAAATTTAAAACAAATTTATGGAAGGGGAATTTTTAATAATGATATTATATTTTTTGCTTTGGAAAGCTTGTTGCCCTAAAATGAAGTAAACGCAAAGCGTTAACACGTTAAAGGCCACAAAATATTACTCATGCGCCATGATGGTAACGCGGGCGGAAATGTGGGTCAATCGGCATGGCATGTTGTATACCAAAGTATTTGACTGAGTTTATGACCAGAGAAACTTATATTTTGGCCCACTGTGCGGGGAGAGCGAGAGCAAGAGAAACCTAGCCTAGTTGGCGCAATCTGAGGCCCAGCCGAAGATCCAATCGTATGGCGCTGATACAGTCGAATAGTCATATAGTCGGTATGGCGATCTGAAAAGCAGACGTCGCAATTCGCTTGGCATTCGCACTGGGCAAGCTGAACGGTGCGAGCGTCAAGTCGCGACGGTTCCAATTTAATTCCGCCGACATCTACCGACATCTACATCTGGTTTACTCTGTTGTTGTTCGCGTTGTTCGTTGCCTTATTTTTTTTGTGTGTGAAAGAGCTCTCGATCGATCCGATCCAATAAGATCCGATCCGATCCGATCCGATCGATCCGATCCGATCAGCAGTGGTAAACAAAGCGATCGCGCCATCTGAAAAGCCAGGAGATAGAACAGCCATCGGAGATGGAGGTGTACACGTCGGACAGCTCGGACACGGATTCGCGGGAGCAGAAGACCCTGGACTTTGGGCGCATGAGCCTGGACCTGGTCACGCTGGAGGATCACCTGGCCTCGCCGCAGAAGGCCCTGCTCAAGTCCAGCGGCGACATCGAGGCCATGCTGCTCAACCACAATCGCCTGGTGGGCCTGCCCCGCCTCCTGCTGCAGTTCGCCAACCTAAAGGTGCTCGATCTTAGCTCCAATGCCATTACCACACTGCCGGATGCCGTCTGCCAGCTGCCACTGGTCACTCTGATCGCCAAGAACAACCTGCTGACCAACGCATCGCTGCCAAAGTCGCTGCTCACCAAGCAGGCTCACCATGTCACCAATGGCTCGTCCACGTCCACCCTCAAAGAGCTCAACCTGAGCGGCAACCAGCTGACCCACTTCCCCGAACAGGTCACCGATCTGCGCCACCTCAAGTACCTCTATTTGGGGGGCAACAAGATCTCCGGCATCTCGAAGGACATCTGGAAGATGCAGAGGTACGTGCTCTCGCCTCCCGCCTGTTTGCTCAAGTGTTTTGTGTTGTTACAAAACCAAGGCATTTTATTGTTGAAATCCAACGATTTAAATCGGGTATCTTTCTTTTTTATACCCGTTTGTCTATGCTGCTCAGAGTTTTCTACACCCCGAAAACAAACGCAAAATTAAGGAATATTTAACCAAAAGATAAGCCTAGTTCATATGGTTTAGGAAAAATTATTTCAAAAATGAGACTGAGTTCATGTTTGCTCATAATTGATCATTTCTAAGATCATGATTGCTTAACAATTGTTAAACATGTTTAATATTTTATTCAAAAACAAAACCGTAAACCAAAAAGAAACATTACATTATTGTCACCAATTTCTCGCAAAAGAAAAAGTACTTGTAACTTAGAGTCCGTGAAGGTCAAACATAAAACTTAGACTGAATAATGGACAAAACACAATAAAGGGCGATAACTCAAAACAAAATTAATTGTATAGATAACGAGAAATGAGCGAATTATAAGATTTATGAGAGCTAATTGATAAAGGCGAAGGGATTCGGACTTTCTTTTTAATTGAATTCCTTTTTAACAGAATTTGTTTTTTTTTACTTACTCACTTTGTCATTTTTTACTTAATATTCAACATTTTTTTTTTTAATATTGCAAAGTATATTCTTGGATATTGCATAATTTAGCAAATAGAAAAATGCAGCAATAGCAATAATATATATATGGTTTATGAGAGGAAAGAGGGTCTACTTGTTCGGTAAAAACATTATACTTTTTGACAGTGTTTTTTAATATATTCTTTATTATTCAGTACGAGTAATGTGTAGGGTGTAGGGTATTTCCCGATGGGATTTAGTACTGCCAAATCGGCAAGGATGCGGAATTCGCCTTTTTCTGCGAGTGTACTCCCCGCTCTCCTCTTGCGGCCTGACATTGGCCACTCGATGGCAAGGGGCGACGACTGGCGATCGCTGTTGCCATGTACAAAAGTCCATGCACAGACGAGATCGTAATATATAGAGCTATATAGCCGGGGAGCTGATAACGCCGGTCGGCCACTTGTTTGGCGGTTGGATGGTTGGACAGTTGGACGGTTGGACGAGGCTCGAGGGCTGGGAATTGGAATTGGAATGGGAATGGGTGGTGCTGGCGTCGTAAAAGCCAAATCTATCGAAAACACGTACTCGAATCGAGCCAACCGATTTGGTCGGCCCATAAAGATACGGTCGTGTATCAATTTAATAATAAACAAAGGGCAAAAAAAAATGGCACAAATACAAAACAAAAAAAAAAAAAAAAATTGCACAAAAATTCCAAACATCAGTTGAAAGCAAATTAAACAATAAAGAACTCTGTGGTCAAGTGCCTGGACAATCAGATACCCTGCAAAAAATGTATTACTCCCACATACTTTATTTTTTGTACATACATACCAAAACTTTGATTTTAATTCAAAAGGCCTTTAAGAATTTATCTAGCTTTTAGAGTTTCTGAGTTAGTATTATAAGAAACTATTGTTACATTTAGCAATTAGTCCAAGAACTCTGAGCGTATCGAAAATAAACATTTAAATAGGCATTAGTTATCAGAGGGGCTGGAATTTGCAACGTCTACGGGGGGAATTGATTGTTGTGCACTTAAAACCCCAAGAATTCGAAGAGGACCCGGACCCTAAGCTTATAGGGTCATAAGCCATGACATAAGTAGTGATTCACTAGAAAAAAATGTATATATACCTATAGTAAGAGCGAATTAAATCAAACAAATATGACACTTGCTTCTATAGTTTCATACTCAAATTTAATTTAAAATTTTTCTATTCAAATTTTCTTCGATATCACTAAGAGAAATATTTTGGGGGAAGCATAAATTAAACAATACATTTAAAATAAAAAGTTGCTATTTTGTTATTAAATAATTACGTAAGCCAGTTTTAATAAACAAGAAATATTTTTATTTAACAGCCTTTTTGGCTACGCCCAAGCCCAAAGTCAATAGATTTTGATCTATCCAAACAAGTTGAACTTTGGGCTTGAATATGTTTGTAATGGGTTATCAAAACCTCTTATCAAGTTAATTTAAATATTTTCTCTACGTATTCTCTCAATTTCTTTTTGAGGTGGCCACTTGGCTATTTTATAAATATTAAATGAGTCATTTTTGTTTGAGATAACAGCTTATTACAACGCTAATTAAAAAGGATTCAATCTTTAACGATTATTATTAAAATGAACGGGTCCCTAAAAGTAACAAAAAACCTTCACCTCTTGAATGCAATTAGGCATTATATTTTCTGTGCAATTATGATTGCCGAGTCAAAACAAGCGGTTGAGTATTCCGATGGCTAACTTCTTGAACTTTAATCTTGCAATCTTCTTGCAGTCTGCACGTTCTGTCCCTCGGTGGCAATCTGATCAGCGAAGTGCCCGAGGCGGTGGGCTCCCTCAACCAGCTGCAGGCTCTGGTCCTCTGCGACAACCTGATCGAGATCCTGCCGACGAGCATCGCCCGACTGAAGAACCTCAAGTCGCTGCTGCTCCACAAAAACCGCCTGCGTCATCTTCCCAAGGACATTGTGGCACTGAAGAACCTGACGGAGGTAAGACCCATGCCCCAAAAACTATGTCAAAGTGCCATTAAAGCTATATAGAACTAGAGAGGAGAATCAAATTAAGATATAGGACCTAAATCTAAATCTGCCTAAGAAATGTTACCCTGTTTTTCATATTTTATCCAATTTTATAATGGTGCTTATTTTTGTAAATTATTAAAGCCAATTCTAAATCTGTTCATCGCAAATTAAATTCTACATTTTTTTTTTTGCAAGATTTTAAAATTTTTAATCATTTAGGGACGATTTTTAATGTCTTGTTAATTTACTTTCAATATTGTCCCAAACATAAAACTCTTAACTAGAGGCAATGTTCCGTTTATTGTTTGTAGGTCAGCAAAACGAAAATGACAAAGAAAATTTCAGTTAATCTTTAGTTTAAGGTTTGGAAGATTGAATTTCATAACGAATCGTGTGACAAGAGATCATGACATTGAGAATGCGTGTTACAGAAAATGTATTTAACTTTTAGTTCGAACTTTAACATGACATTGAGAAATCGAGCTGAAGCTAAGCTCCTGGGTTATTTCACTTACTGATCCAGTGATCTGCCTCATTCACAGCTGAGTCTGCGCGACAATCCGCTGGTGGTGCGCTTCGTGCAGGACATGGCCCTGAAGCCGCCCACCCTGCTGGAGCTGGCCGGCCGGATAGTGAAGGCCAGCGGACAGCGACCCGGACCCTATGACATCCCCAGGACACTGGCCGAGTATCTGAACAGCGCCAACTGCTGCGTGAATCCCAACTGCCGGGGCGTCTTCTTCGACAACCGGGTGGAGCACATCAAGTTCGTCGACTTCTGCGGCAAGTACCGGGTGCCGTTGCTGCAGTACCTCTGCTCCTCCAAGTGCATCGAACCGGAGCAGCCGGCACGCGGCTCGTCCGTTCCGGCGGCGAGTGCCAGCAGCGGCTTCATGATGCGCAAGGTGCTGCTCGGCTAGCCGCATTCCAGACCGGCCCGACCCGATCCGATCCTGGCCAGATCAGAACATCCGGGAGCGCGACCGAACCGGTATCAAATTTGGACCGGAAACAGACACGATATCGATAACGATACCGATATACATATCGATATCGGATTCGGGAAAGGAAGCGAAAACGGAATGGGGATTGGGAGCGGAACGGAACGGAACGGAAAAGGAAACGGCGTCGGAGTTGGAGTCAGAAACGGAAATGGCGAAAGCGAAAGCGGAAGTGAACGTGGCGGATCCACGCGTTCCGAGGAGCCGAGGAGTCCGGCAGCCACGGGAATGCTCGCCGGGATTCCGGGATTATCTCCATTGACTTCACACGTTATCAAATCCATTTTTGATCTAGTTTGCTAAGTGATTACGACCTGTTTGTTTGCTCGCTCGCTTTGCGTGCCATTTTCTCTGTTTCTGTTTGTTTGTTTGCTTGTTTGCTTGTTGTTATCCACACTTACACAATCTATACCAAAGAAACGCGGCTGGCTTTCACTGGGCAAAAGGATTCGAGTGGCTTGCGGAGCAAATGGCGATATGAAAGATTGCAGTAGTTCAGTGCAAAAACTACATATTTGTATGTATATATACATTACGGCGGTTCAAATTTGTCAAAAAAAAGAGATTTTTTAAAAAGAAAGAAAGAAAGCGATCTGCGCATTAGCCTTAAAATTTTTTTTACATATCTTGCCTCTGAATAAAAATCTTAGCTTTATATTTAAACAACAATTTGTTCTTCATATGTTGACTATTATTTAAACGAGATAAAAAATTTGATTTATTACAAAATTCGAACTTTGAGATCATTGCCCAACACCTCAAACATAAAATAAAATTGGTTAATTTTGTAAAAAGTGCTAAGATATTTTTTTTTTTGAACCACCCTAGTGTACATGTGTAGTTTACCCACCTTATCAAGCCCCATAAATTGAGTTAGTAACAGAAACTTAAGCTACAGTGAATAGATATTCCTGGTTATATTAGCATATAATTTTGTTTTTTTCTATACTTAGCAAAAGTCACATTCTTTTAGGGTTAGTTGCGGAAAACATTCCCTACATTCCCATTATTTTTGTTGATTCTAAACTAGAGAAATACGACTTACTCAATCGCAAAGTAATGCACACTTGTTGTTTAGTTTGTCATAAACAATACACAAATCCCAAAAACTGTACATTACTGTGATCCCAAAATATTCCTTACATTAAATAATCATTGTTAAAAACAATGTAATTCTTATTTAACCCAATAGTTCCTATTGCATATACAAACTTATAATATCACCTGAATTAAATACAATACACTGCTGATTGCTTCCATCAGATATCAAATAGATTTTTCCGAGAAAAACCTTAAAAAATGAATGCTGCTTTATAGAATCAGAGATGCTTAAATTATTAAAAAAACTTAAACTTAAACGAAAACCCCACGGACATATCCACATTTTCCCCTTAAACCTACAGATATCATGCATACATACGTACCATTGCGATGTGTGATCTTATTAAAGTTTCGTTTTTTCTGAAATGAAAACATTACTTTTGAAATGGTGAATTATTGCTTACGTTTGCTATGCCAGTTTCAAGCTCGTAAAACTTTATGAAACATTCCGCAATTGGATGGGTCTGCGTAAGAACAATACTATCCAATCATCCCATTAAGGTTGAATTACAAATTGTTAGCAACTTCGCCTTCACCTCGCAAGGATAAAACGCTCAGCGTAAGTGTATGGATAGTGTTTATTGTGTGTTTAATCGCTCACATCTGGCCGAAGTTCGCGCCATGGACAGCGTCCACTATCGGGGTTGTTAAAAAAAAAAAAATCGGAGAACAGCGGCGGGGGCAGAGATACTTGGACTTCTCACTCGGCAGGGAGTTGTCAATAAAATATAAATATATAAAACAAAACTAGAGAGGGCGGCCAACGGAAGGGTCACAGATGACGGAGGATCACGGAACATTCAACAGATTCTAGTGCTTGAGCTTGTCCGGCCTGCGACTTACGGCCACAAAATGGAGGCAGCTGCCACGCCGCCTGCTTTACGGGGGCAGGTTTACATCTGCATTACGTGCGGAATGGGGGGCGCTTGTCTTACAATTCTAGTTATATGGAGTAGTAGTTGAATGTAGTTGTATTCGGCGCTTGGGTGAGCCCAGTTTACTGGTCCATCACCTCCTGGCTGGTGTCGTCGACCTCCATGGCGGCCGGTTCGTCCTTGGCGGCGGCGGCCTCATCGGTGGCCATTTCGGCGGCGGATCCGCTTTCGGCCATGACCACCTCCTCGACGGCGGCGGATGGCGAGGCGCGTGCCTCCTCCTCGGCCGGGGTGTCCTCCATGGGCTGGTCGTTGAGGGCCAAAGTCGGCGGAGTGACGGCGGCCAAGGGCGAAGCCTGCGAGTCATCGGCAGCTGCCTCGGCGGGCGGCGTCTCGGCAGCCGAATCGGCGGCTCCCAATGGAGATTGTGGTGTGGTGGCGGCGGCCAGGTCTTCGACGGCGGGGCTGGATGCTTCGCCATCCTGCGACTCCTCGACTGGCTCCTTGACTGGCTGCTTGACTGCCTCAGCAGCAGCGGCAGCCTCGGCAGCGACAGTCTCGTCCTCCTTCTTCTTGTTCTTTTCGGCCTCTCCTGTCGGCTCGTCGGCCGGCTCCTTCTCCTCCGGCAGCGACTTCTTGGCCGGCTCAGATTCAGTCTTTTCGGGTTGGCTCTCCTTGGTCTCGGCGGCCTCTGGCTTGGCCTCAGACTTGGTCTTCGGTTTCGATTCGGCGGGAGCTGCCTTCTCCTCAGTGGGCTTCTCTGCTGGTGCAGGCTCATCAGTCTCGGCAGCTTCCTTCTCTGCCTGCTTCTCCGCTGCAACTGGAGCAGATTTTTCCTCCTCCTCTTTCTCCTCCTGCTTCTCTTTCTCCTTCTCCTTTTCTGCCTCGGCTTTGGCAGGCTCCTCTTCCTTTTCGACCTCGGCGGGTGGTGGTGTGGCTTTATCGCTAGCCGGTTTCTCGTCGGTCTGCTGTTCCGCCTTTTGTCCGGCTTTTCGGCCTTCTCGGCCTCCTGGTTCTTTGCGATCTCTTCCTGCGGCTCGGCCGCCTCCTTTTTGTCACCCGCCTTATTCTCCTCCTCCTGATCTTTCTCCTTGGGAGCTACTTCTTTCACGGCTTCGAGGGATTTACTTTGCAGCGGATCCTCGACCTCTTCATCGGCCGATGCTGGGGAACTCTCCTCCTGGCCGCTTGACTTCTTGCTGCCGTTAACAGCCTGCTTGGTGGTTGTCTTGGCCTCTGGGTCAGCCTCATCCACCTCCTCGTCGGGCTCCTCGATCTCGGCAGCCTCTTTTGGGGAATCAGTCTCATCGTTATCACTCTTCTCCTCCTTCTCCTTCTCCTTTTTGGCCTTGGCGGCCACATCCGCATTCGCATCCGCATCCGCATCCGGCTCGGCGGGCACCTCATCGGCCGCCTCCGAGCGCTCGTCGCCCTCGATCTCCAGCTTGGCCTTCTTGGCCTTGGGCAGCACATTGTCGTCCGAACGCGGGCAGCTGGCCTTCTGGGCACCGCCGGCCGAGCCAGAACTGGGGGCAGAGCCCTCCTCAGCGTTGCCATTGTTGAACAGGGCCTCGTTCTCCATCTCGATGTCGATGTTGACCTCCAGGGAGAGGTCGCCGTTGACCACGGAGTCCAGGGAGTCGCCGTTCTCGCTCTCGGTTCGCTTGCGTCCCGGATCTATGGTGCTGACCACTGTAAAGGGATGATCTGACTGGGTGATCCCATTCTATATACACTTCTGGGTCACATTTAGGCCTTACCCAGAATGTTCTTCTCCAAGGCACGCATGAACTTGTCGATGCGCGAGTACTGCTTGCGGGGATCGATCAGCAGCTCGCACAAACGCTGCACGGTGAAGGGAGCTGCGTTGAAGAGGTCCAGGCGCTCGAGCAGCGATGACTTCATGGTCTCGTAGTTGAAAGGGTCCACATTTGGATAGTTGGGAATCTCTACAAGGGTGGTGGTTAAGTGGTTATGCAATGGCTTAAAGGGTTTAAGACTGATTTGTAATGTCAAGTTAAGGTTCTAGTTCGTTAACCCAAAATCTATTCTCAATTCTTTTTTAATTAAAGAAGAATTTCATATTCGCTAACAAATTCAGAGTCCAAGCTGGAAAAATGCAAATTATGAACACTTTGTATTCAGAAGAAAGCCTTGTTTAAGAATGTTTTTAATCGAAGAAAAACTACCAACGTTATTTTAAGAAAATCCATTTAACCGAAACTTTGTGATTCGCTTAAAAAAAAAGAAAAGCAACTCAAGTAGGGTTGCCAATCGAAGAAGAGCTACTAACGTTAAAGTGTGATTTACATACATTTAACCAAAACTCGTTAAAGCGCTAACAAATTTAGACTAATTAAAAGTGGAGCAATGCATCCTGTTAAACTAGAGTTGCCACCCGAAGGAAAACTACTAACGAATCGACGAAAAATGAGCACCGTCATCTTTTCGTACATTTAGAACCTGGAAACTCACCCTCGAGACGCGGCGAATCCTCGTTGAAGTGCTTGATCACGTTGAGCAGCTTCTCGCGGAACAGATACTTCAGGCTGGACCATTTAAAGATGGTATCGCCGGTTTTGGCCACATACTGCAAATAGTCCTCCAGTTCCTTCGGTATCTCCTTTTGCTTCAGGCGCGTGAAGCGCTCCAGAATCTGCAGGATCTCGTCGCTGTTCTCCATGGTGACCATTTAGGCGATCGCTGAGCGGGGGAAACACTGCGGAAAAGCGGTGGAAATGAGAGATCAAAAACCGGCCGGCAAAGTGTCAAAAAAAAAAAAAAAAATATTTCCTCCTCGAGGTAGACACACAAAAAACGAGAGAAAACGGGAGAGAATCGAGAAAATTTCGCCAACTGTGTGCAATTGTGTGCAGGTATGCGCATGAAGCATCTTGCATCTGCCAGCTCTCTCCCTCTTTCCTTCTCGCTCTTTTGGTGGAGGATTCGCCAGGAAAACTAGTTATGCTGCATGCATGCACACACACACACACACACACTCGCTCAAATTTGCAAATTCGCAAAGCCGGTGGATGTGTGTGCGTCTGTGTGTGTGTGTTAGCGGCTGCAACTCTAGTTGCCAGGCCAATGTTGTTGTAGTTGTTGTAGCTGTCTGCGCCAGACGGCCAAAAAAAAAAGGAGAAAAAAAAATTTATGCGACGCCTCTTGCGAATTTCTATGGCGAACCGGCCCGTCTTAATATTTGCAATTCGCGACTGCGTTTTATTCGACCAACCCACGGAAGAGCTGATTACGTTACACTTTCCACTCACCTGCACTAGCTGCGCTACTGCTTTCTATCACAACTTCGCCTTTTAACAGCACTTAAGTCAAGAATTCCAGGTGAGTTTTGTATCACTTCGTTTGGATTTTTTAGCAAGAGTGACCTAGGGATCAGAGGCGGCAAAACCTCGATAACAACATCGATTGGTCGGGTGGTAGGGAACTTCGATGGTTGTGAACTTCGGTGGTTGAGAACTTCGGTGGCTGACAACTCGGTGGTGGAGAACTTCGGTAGTTAACAGCTCAGTTCCTGACAGAAATGTTAAAAATCATGAATTTTTCTAACAGATATGTTAAAGCAACGTTTTCCTAACAGCCGCTCAATTGAATTTTAGCGAAAAAAGTTGATTTGTTTGTTTAATTATATATTTACTTAAATCCGCAGACTTGGCCAAAATGCATATCCATGACTGCACCTAAATTTACAAATTTGTCAAAAATTAGAAATCAATATTTTCTAAATCCCAGAAAAGATTTCTAGTTTCAAAAAATTCGATTCTAATAAAAAGGAAACTATGCTTAAATCAAGAAAACGAAAATCGTCATAAAAACATAAAATAAATTGCTAAATTTGAGTAAAAAGGGTACTCGTTTTCCGAAAAATAAATATTAGAAAATACTCTTTTAAAAGTTCTTCAAAAGTAACACATTCTAGAAAGAATAAGGTTTACTCTGATTCCTATTTTGACCTTACAATTATACAATGATTTTTTTTAAAACCACAAAAAGTACCTTTAATCCTATTTGATCTACACAAAATAGTTCCGTGGAATTGCTTAAAATTGTATATAATAATTCAGGTTTTCGGAAACAACAACCACAGGCGAAATCAGGTCCACAGAAGCCGTAGGCGGACGAACCATGGGCAAGGACTTCTACAAGATCCTTGGGATTGAACGCGGGGCGTCGCCATCACCTTCTCCAGCCTCCTGCCCAAGTGGTATAGTAAATGATCTAATGGGAAACTGGCGGTGTTTTCATCCTCTATGCATTCTGACAAATGGCCTGCCATTCAGACCAAATCCACGAGAGAAACAGTGAAGTATGTATAGTTAATTAATGTGTATAATGTTTAAACATATTTGTGCCTGGATCTGGATTACGAATCGGTGGATCCCGGCTTGAACTGCGGATTGTGCGAGCGGGCCATCTTGGCGCGCAGCCATTCGTCCGCATGGCGCTGCTTGATGTGGACGTACATGTTGGAGCGGGAGCGGCACTCCTTCGGACAGTGCGGGCAGTTGTACAGCTGCAGGCCCGTGTGGATGGCCATGTGCTCGTCCAGGTTGCGCTGCTGCTTGAAGCTCTTCTCGCAGAACGTGCACTGCAGGTTGGTGGTCAACTTGTGGGCGTACTTCACGTGGCCCCGTAACGCTGTGCGCGAGGTGCAGGTCTTGCCGCAGTGCGGGCACACCGTGTCCGTGCTGTCGTGGGTGAAGCGATGCAGCCGCAGGCTGTGCTCGTTCTTCAGCCACACACCGCAGACGGGGCACTCCACCGCCGGCGCCACCACGCCCTGGTGCTCCAGCAAATGGCGGTCGAAGGAGGGCTTGAACTTGAACTTCTTGCCGCAAATGTCGCAGACGTGCCGGTGAAGGTCCTCGTGAATGGATTGGATGTGCCGCCGCAGCCTGTGTATGTTGGCGAAGCTGTCAAAACAAATCGAGTTTTATTACACTGAATTACCAGATAAATTACTTGGGAAAGAATAGGATGAGGATCAGCTCTCTATACAACAATTAAGTACAATTAAGTAAGTAATTAAGTCAATTAAGTATTGTATGTTGGACTACCTTCAGCTTAGGAATTCGTGGTAATTCAAAAAAAGAGAATTGTTGAGTGGTTCGGTAGAAAAATAAAGATGAACGTTCTGTTATAATTGTTAGAATACAATAATAAAGTCAAATATTGCGTATGCTAATAATTATTAATAAACGATATGTTTTTTAGCTGAAGAATTTGCGGTTATTAATTAATTAAGATATTGAGTATTGCCTCTTGCGTTTATAAGCGATAAAATTATATATTTTTTTTTAATAAAATTAAGCTGAAATTCGTTCCTGATCAGAAATTATTTAAACGGAACCTCAAATGAGCTGTTGAGCTTAAACTTTGAGTAAGGTGATTTTCATAAGATTGTTTGCATTGAAGGCTTGTCCAGCATTTTGTTAAGCTATCTCTCTCGTTTATGTGTGCATCTGCAACATTTCAGGTGTATAAAGCACATATTCTGCAGTCTAAAAGCCACGACAAATATCGACAATTAGATTTATCCCAAAATATAAGAAGATATTTTGTACGAAATAAGCTCAAAAATAGCAGACAACTTTGCCTAGTTTAAATACAATTGAAGAGCCTTTGGAAAATGGTACTTTTAACAGTACAAAATATTTCAAAATTGAGTTAGCCGTTGTTTAAAACAATAAGTCAAGCATTATTTTTTTTAAGAAACAAGGAATTTTTTGTAAATAACTCATTTAACAAGAAATTATATACATTCAAATTGCTTAGCGAAATGAATTCAGCTGCGTTACTTTGTCATAAGAAACCAATAACCTTAAATTAAAATCTATACAAATTTGTAAGCAATTCTTATTATACCTCAAAGCAGCTTTTCAATTTCTACCATGAATAAGGCCACAAGTCACAAACAATTACCTACATATCTATGGCTCTATAAAAGTGTACAAATGGGTAATTACTTTTGACGTTACTCGACCATAGCCTTGTGTGTCTCTTTTGTTTTGCAATATTATATTGGTAAACAAGATTACTAGTCACCATCATCAAAGAGATTTCTAATTAGTCCAAATATGAGTAATGCAGTATTGATAAATGTGCATCACCAGAGCAGGTCCATCTGTTTGGACCGGACATTACCGCATCCTCACCTTTTGCAGCAGATCTCGCAGTTGTGCTCCAGCTGATCGGTGTCGTGCTTGGCCAGGTGGTTGGCCATTCGGCGCTCGCTGCTGAAGGTGCGCTCGCATTTGGGGCAGGGGAACTTGAGGACCTTGTCGATCTGGGCGACCTTGTTGTGCACCGTCTCGATGTGGGTGGCCAAATAGTCCTGCGAGTTGAGCGACTTCTGGCAAATGGTGCAGCTATTGGGTTGATAAAATATTGATAATCTATAGCTCCAGAACAGAACTCACTTTCAGATGTGTGTTGCAGACTCACGTGAAGAGCTTGGGATTGACATGCTTGCGGATGTGGTCCATCAGTTTGGAAGCCCGCGTGAATATCTTGCCACAGCACTTGATGTAGTACTCCCGCTCATGGACCTCCTGGAAGTGTGTCTTCAGGTCGGACAGGTAGGGAGCGCTGAAGTCGCACAGGTCGCAGTTGGCGCTCATATAGCTGGCGATGGCCTCCTCGTAGCGCTTGGCCAGCTGGGCGCGGGAGCAGCCCTTGGGCTTGCGCTCGAGGACGGCCTGTAGCTCGGTCTCCTGCACCTCGGTTGGTGCGCGCTGGCCCTGAACGGGTGCTTTTCTGCGTCGCCGCTTGCTGCCGTCGTCGAGCAGATCGGAGAGCTCCTGGTGCAGGGACAGTGTGCCCCGATCCTTCGAGGAGCGGACCGTGGCCTTGCGCTTGGGCTTCATCTTGGCCTGCAGCCGGACCAGGGGTTCATCTGTCAGGACAACAGAAAGTTAGCCACAGAAAATCACTTGTTGGCCAATGATGGGTACCCACCATCCGAAGTATCGTCCTGCGCCTCCGCCTCGCTGTCACTGGGCTGCAGGCAGGGCTTCTCGTCCTCGTCCTCGTTCTCCTCCGCCTCGGACTCCGCCTCGGGCATCTGCTCCTTGACCTGCTCCCTGACCTCCACACTGTCCACATTAACGTCCAGCACGCTGCCCAGCAGGCTCAGGTTATGCAGGTCCAGGGGCTTCTCGTCCATGTCGCCCGCTGCCAGCGGCAGCTCATCTATGTTGACGTCCACATCGACGCCGCCCGTCCACTTCATCGCCGCACAGTCGACGTCGACGGTGAGGAACTCCTTTTTCAGGGAGCACTGCTTCTGCTCCACCAGCTGCCAGAAGCCGTTGAAGTCCTCCAGGTGCTCACAGCAGTCGGTGCACACGCTGGTCGAGATGCCGTCGTCCGGAAGGATCTGGACGCGACATTGGGACATTTGGACATTGGTTAGGTGCGTCGTTTGCTGTTTACTGACCAAAGATTCGGTTCACCCACCTCCAGCTGCAGAAACTTGGCGATCATCTTGACCAGGCGCGTCTCCGCCAGCGTGTCGTCCGTCTCGAAGAGGAAGACGGCGCTCCCGGGACTGACGCAACGCAGGCACAGGCGACAGATCATCTTGTTCCGATCGAATCAAAATTATAAATCAATTATTCACTTTTAATTAATTGGTTGCGCTGTAAACAACATAATTAGGGATGTCATTTAAATTGGGTATGGCAAAACTCTTCATCAGGTGCGGTGGGCTTACGCGGGGTGGCAACGCCATGTAGATCCTTAACGGTATGGCTTGAAATTGATTTGGGGTATTCCATAGTGTTGGATTTTGGATTTTAAGCCCAACATTTACCCAGCTGGCTTCTGTTTAAATTGGAGCGATAATTTTTCATTACCAATTGTAAATGAAAACTATAGTGCGCTTTAAAAATTTTTGCATTTAATATCTGCTATACAATTTTAGACAAAATGAAGTTGTGTAACATAAATAAGCAATTGAGCAGCAGAAAGAATATTATGTAAAATAATTTAAAAAAAAATAGAAACCATGATTTTTTGACCACCACACCTATCGATAAAGATACCAGTCCGCGGACAGATGGGCAACGTCGCGGCTCATCCAGTCATATCTGGCAACGCTAGCCGCAAAATGGCAAAAAAATAATACATACGATTTAAAACTAATGGACAATTACGTATTACGTGAAAAGAACGCAACGCAACTAACCAAAACCCAATTGTCAATAAGCCCAGTGCAGTCGCGCGTGTGCGTGTTTGCAAAACCCCAGCAGAGGAAAAGTCCGTGGGAAAAGTGATTCAAACGGGTTTCGGAACGGAAACTTGGGGCCTCCTCGTCCCATCCCATACCCATACGATTTCATTTTCCATCTACACTTGCGAAAAGCGACAGAGCGCGCGAGAGAGACGGCGCGAGTGAGTGGAGAGAGGCAGAGAGTTGCGAGTGCGAACGAGAGCGCTGACAACGCCACAGCGAGAGCCGAAAATCGCAACGAAATCAAATCGAATCGGCACCAAATCGAAGATTCTGGCGAACAAAGACTGCTAAACTGCCAACTACCCACTAGCAACAACGTCTCCGTCTCGCTGCCTTCGGCTGCGCTCTCTTTTTGTTTTCGTTCATTTTTCGCAAGCGGCGAAACGAAACACGGGCGCTGAGTAAGCGCCAGAAAGAGTGCAAAAAAACGAAGGAACGAAAGAAAGAAGCCAAGGAGCAACGAACTGTGTTTGCGGTGTGTGCCCTGCGTGCGAACGGGTAAGCTCTATGTTCTCTCATGCTCGCTCTCCTTCTATCCGCTGGCGGAATCTTGTCCGAAATCGGGATTTTCGGACAGCAAGGATTTCAAATTCTGGTTAATTTTACAGCGTTTGTGTTGGCTTTCTTTTGGCTCTTACCAATAATTAAAAGAATAATTAAAATATTAGCTGGCTTTGTTAAATCCGCTGTGTGCAAGAGAGAGCACGTTGTGCGCGTTCGTCTGGTTATCCTGCTCTCTCCTGCAACAGCGTTGCATTTGTCGGCGGCAGGTTTGCGTTTTCCGTTTTGTTTTCATAATACCTTAAGAGATAGAGATTGTGTTAATTTGTGTTTAATCAGCAAATATAACAAACAGGGCAAGCAAGTCCCCTAATTGTTTAATAATTGCCAGGTGTTTTTTGGCCCTTGCCACCCTTGCAATAATTTCCTTAGCGGTCTGGCTGGATTTGTCCACGCCGGCTGGCAACGCCGTGCTCCACACCACTCACACGCACGCAATACATGCGAAAAGTGCGAAGTGGAAGAGGAAGAACTCGACGAAGAAGAAGCAGCGGCAAACTTTATGTCGGACGGTGGAAAGCAGAATAAAAATTTGCACTTAATGCGAAATTAAACGGTCAACCGCAGTCGATTATCCGTTAGATAGGCTGCAGAGTGTGTTAGCAAACCGCGAAACATTCAAAGTGAACAAATTTTAACGTTTTCCATTCAATTTCTCATTTCTCATCGCTAATATAACAAACGAAACTCCCCGAGTGTGCGGCTGTGTGCGTGCGGTGTTTAAACGGTATATTTCACTCTTCTCTTCTCTTTGTTTGCATTTTGCCAGCCACTAGGCACATACAATGCAAACACATGCAAACATAAATAAAAGGACCTGGCTGTAAAACAAAAAAAAATTGCACTCGTCGATTAAATAATAACTATAAAAAAAAAGCCTCTCGCTCTCTGTGTGTGCGTGTGAGTATCTGTACTGGTTTTAGTGTGCGTTGTGCCTGTGAATGATTGTTATTTGGAAAAGGAGAAAAAGAATTGTTGCCAAGCGTTTATATTGTCTTGTATTCCCACACTTACATCAAATTGCTTACATTTTAAATGCCCTGCACCGGCCCTTTGTTGTTGTTGAGAGGATTTTGCTGGCCCCGATTCTGTTGTTTTTGCTGTAGTTGTCGGCCATTGTTCGTCCGCCTCCTCCAACGCCCCCTCCCAACAATTATTACAAGACGCCACCGCAAAAATTCTTTCAATGCGTTGCCGCTTCTGCCGCTGGTGTGTGTGTGGGCAGACAAGTCTAGCCATCTCGCTCTTACTGTTGCCCACCTTAGGCGGCCTCTTATTTGCGTGTGCCTAGCACCACTAGCTGTCCTGCTCGCACCAAACATTGACTGCAATGCACAGTCAGAGCGAGGGGATTTCTCGGGAATAGTTGCCCCCCCAAAAGTTTTCGTAATAAACGCAATATAATATCATAACAAAATCCTCAAAAAACATTTTTTCAATAATCAAACTCATTTAAGACTAAAACAATCTATTTTTTGCTTTTAATATTTAGTTCGCTTAGATGAAAAAACGTTCTTAAAACCCCCTTTTCACAATATTCTTTTGAGAAAATTGCGTTAATAATAAGTATAGGCTTGAAGAGCTGGGATAAAATATTAAATAAAATTAAATTAAAATTAGTGAGAGTTTCGTTGTAAATTTGCTATGATTCTAGCAAAAATATTTTTTATTTCTACAATCAGGTTGAAGTTAAAAGACTACAGGACATCGAGATTTGACTTTTAGCTAAAAATTAGGAACTAAAACAATTTCCGAAAACAATTACACAGGAGAGGTTTTTTTTTTTTTAAGAGAGTCTTGGAATATGAGCTTGAATGGAAATCTTGACAAGCGCCCCCTAAAGTGTACTCTAGACCCGCCTCTGATCACATTGTGGGTGCGGAGCGGGTGGTGGCGTCAAAAAAGAGTAATTCTTAGAGGCAAACGTACTAAAACAGACAACAAAAGCCTAGTGGGCAGTAAACAAATTGTAGGGAGCCCCGATGGCAACTACCCACCCCGCATATCTTTCACTTGTACTCAATGTTATTCCTATCTGTGCTTGCAGCCCACCAGAAAGACTGAAACAAGGATCGTCTTTGGCCCAAAAGCGGCGATCCCAGCACCTAGACCTCAGCCAGAGCCACAGCCACAGCCACATCCTTGCCCATTCTCCAGCGCAGCGGGACGAAGAGGAGCGCGGCGGCGGCGTGAAGGAAGCTAACGCTAATGAGGATCTATTGGCAGCATGAGTACACTGGGGGGAAGTAGGGGAGAGCGAAATGCCAAGCCCAAATTTACTGCGTTGGATATAAATCGCATGTACAAGAATAGCCGCGTAAGTAGAGTCACACCAAAGTCGATTCAATTCAATGTTTAAACACTTATTTATCTTGGTTGTTTGCAGGGCGAGTCGAGTGAACCATCTGCACAAAAGAATCAAGTGCCACGTAAACATGGAATGCAAATCTTGGGCAAAGTGCCGTCCGCTAGGCGACCACCAGCCAATCTGCCATCCCTGAAGGCCGAGACCCACACCAGCAGCAACAATAATCTCCTCCTAGTCTCAGTCGAAGGTGGGTGTTCTTAGATCGTAGATCGTATATACCTTGGGTCAATCAGCAGTCATATGTATAACTTGCTAAATATCTCACTACAGGAGCCACATCTGGAGGAGCAGGCGCAGGCGGAGCAGCGGGAGCAGGCGCGGCAGGAACAAATACTAGCCACAACAACACCACTGCCCACAGCGGAAGTTCAGGAACGGGCGGCGGAACGGGTTCAGGCGGAGGAGGAGCTGCGTCGTCATCTGCTCTCGGCCATCATACCCAGCAGCAAGCCCACAGCCAGCACCAGCACAACAACAACGTAGGCCTTGGTCCGAACGCTGGAAAGTTCGTCAACAGCAACAACAGCAGTAGCAACAATAACGCCGGCGGCTCAGGCGGCGGCGGTAATAAGAACTTCAAATTAATCAACAACTCCGTGAGCAGCTCAGGCGGCGGAGGAGGAGGAGGATCGGCAACAGCGGCTCGACAGGAGGAGGAGCAGGGTCCGGATTGGGCGGACACTCAATCAACTCGCCCAAGACATGGTCTGCCATCACCACAGGACACGAACGGGGCTCGGGCGGCCAGCACTTCGGCCGCCAGCAGCAGCAGGTGGTGCCCCACTACCAGAGTCCCCAGTTCCAGTACGAGTTCCCCACGCTGGACGGCACAGTTGGCAGCGGCGCCGGCGGCGGGTCGGGTGCGGGTGTGGGATCCGGAGCTGGAGCGGGCAAGAGCCATTACCAGAACCAGGCGCACCATGCCGGCCACCAAAATCACCACCAGCATCAGCAGCACCACCAGCAGCATCAACAGCACCACCACCAGCAGCAACAGCACCATCGGGACTACCACCATGGCCACGGGCGCCAGTATGGACACCACTCGCATCGCGACTACAGAGATGGCAGCGACGACGTCGGCGGCGGCGGGTCCGTGGAGCTGGGCGAGCTCAGCCTTCGTCCGCAGAACGACACGGCCGCCTGGCTGCAGCAGCAGGAGAAGGCTGCCAAGGTGGCAGCAGCTGCGGCAGCGGACCAGGGTCTCAACCTACAGGGCCCGGTCCACCACCAGATGGGGGTAACGGCGGCGGCGGAGGAGGAGGAGGAGGTGGAGGAGGATCGGGCGGAGCTGTGCCCCTGCCCATCCTCTCGCTGATGCCCTCGTTCATGCGCAGCGGTGCTCCGTTGCCCGCCGCAGGAGCGACGGCGGCCAGCATCTTGGCCGGCGGATCCTTGGACTCCGCCGCCATGCCCAGCGCTCCCTACCAAAACGGCATACTGGGCGGTCGCTCGGCCTCGCCTGCTGTAGTGGGCAGTGGCGGCTTCCGGGCGGCCACAGCCATCCCCAAGCGACCACCGGCCTCCTCCTCGCCCCCTCAGTCTGGACTAGGCCTTGGAGGATCTCCCACTCCCCCACAATCCCAGCAGCAGCAGCAGGCTAACGGCGGGGGAGGCGGCGGAGCCGGGCGCAAGGACAAGGACTATGTGGTAGAGCCGGAAGTGGCTCAGATGCAGCGTCCCATCATCCGCGAGGAGGACCTGGAGCGCCTCAACGCCATTGCCAAGGACGACAGCTGGACCAAGCAGGACGACATTGACTACACGAAGAAACTAACATTCTCGGACGACGAGTCCACGCCGGAGGAGCACCAGGGGCAGGGCAAGCAGCAGCAGCAGCACGGCTCCGCCCAGCTGCAGACGCAAGGATCATCCTCCTCAGTATTGGCTGGCAACGATCAACGCAAGCTGTCCACCTCCACATCCAGTTGGCAGCGCGGCAAGGAGAGCACCGAGCGCGAACAGCAGCCACCAGAAGTTATTCAGGACCAGCAGCAGCAGCAGCTCCAGCAGCAGCAGCAGCAACAACAGCAACAACAGCAGCAGCAGCAAGAGATCCGCCAGCAGAACGGCCATCGAGGCAGCTCAGGCAATGTGGGAGCGCCGGTGGCCGGCGGAATCGCCTTGGATGCCAGTGTCTACGAGCGAGTGAAGCAGCGCAAGGAGGAGGAGGAGCGTCGCGAAATGGAACGCAAGCAGGCGGCTGCCAAGAAGCTGCAGGAACTAGAAATGAAGATGAATAGCAAAAAGGCGGCGGCGGCAGCCCTGGCCGGAGCCGATGGAGGATCCCTCTCGTCCGCGGCCTCATTGGCCGGCAATGAAGTGCCACCCCCGTCCGCATCGCTGGGCAACGTCAGCGAGGACGAGGGAGGAGGCCAAGGCGGTGGCGGCAGCGGCAGCGGAGGTTTGCACCGTCGACCCCGGGGAAGCATCTCCAGTCTGGGCAGCGGCGTCACTCCCACGGGAGGAGCTGGTGGAGGTGGCGGAGCATCGTCATCCTCGTCGGCAGGCGGCGACTACGGCCAAAAGACCTTCCTCACCCATTTCCAATCAAATTTACCACCCCGCTTCCAGCGCCAGCAGCAGCAGCAACAGCAGCAGCTGCCGCGCTTGGAAAAGAGCGCCTCGGCCAGCAGCGCATTCGATAGCAATTCCCGCTATCTGCAGAAGGGTGGTGTCGGCGGAGGCGGAGGCGGTGGAGGAGGTGGTGGCGTTGCGAGTGGAGGACCACAAGCCAATGCTGGACAGGGTCGCACCATCTCCGGCGGCTATGCGCAGCGCGGTGCCAGCATCGGAGGCAGCGGTGGCGGCGGCGGCGGCGGATACGGACGCAACCGGCACGACAGCAACAGTGCTCGAGAGGAGCAGGAGCTGGAGCAGCAGCAACAGCAGCAGCGGTTCACCCGCGGCGTGGACTACCGACAGGCGCAACCGCTGCCGCGCAGCATATCGGAGAACTCGCACCGCAAGACCAGCGTGTCATCGGCTGGCGACGATGTCCTGGGCACCGGCAGCGGCTCCTGTTCATCGTGGGCAGAGCAAACGGATGCCGAGCAGAAGGTTCACCATCGCCACCGCGAGGAGAGCTTCTCCTCGAGCCACAGCCACGACTCGACGGTGCAGATAAAGATCCTGCAGCGTCCGGCCCGCCAGCCGAGCCTCAGTGAGGAGTCATCGCAGTCGCAGCAGAAGCAGCTGCCCGCCTCGCCGCAGCAGCAGAAATCGCTGACGGCGGAGCCCATGCCCACGCAGATCCTGCGGCGCAGCGTGGAGATCGAGAAGCCCGTCGAGGAGAGGGCGGACGACAAGGCCGCCTTGGATTCCGAGGACAAGGCGAAGTCAGGGGCCTCATCCGGCAAGTTGGCGGATGAGGATAAGTCTGGCAACAAGCGGCCCAGTCCCAGGAGCGGAGGAGCGGCATGCGGAGGAGGAGGCGGAGGAGGGGGAGGTCGAGTTGGAGGTCGTAGCTATACCAGCGGCAGTGGCGGTTCATCCGTCGGATCGGGCAGTAGCTACCGCGGCCAGAGGAGCGCCGGTGACTGGAACAGCAGTCGTGGCAGCGGCGGCGGCAGACGTTACTACGGCAGCGGAGGCGAGCAGTCGGAGCACTCCGAGGACGTGGACGAGGACTGCTACAGCAGCAGTGGAGGAGGCGGAGCAGCAACGCGTCGCAGCCCCAAAGAAGCGGGCAGCAGTGCAGCCAATTCCGGCCAGGCTGCGGCCAACAAGGCGGGCTTCTCGCCCCGCGGCGAACCGTCGCGACGTGGACGTGGTGGCCTCTCCAGCGGAGGAGGTGGCGGCGGCGGCTCCGCTCCCGGTTATCGTCGTCAGCCCGTGGGCTCTGGCTCTGGCTCTGGCTCCGGCTCCGGCTCTGGCCCGGGATCGGGTGGAGCGGGGGGCCGCAGCTACGGCAGACTCGGCTACGAGGAGTACGGCAAGCAGCAGCGCACCTCCGAATCGGACGCGGACCTGGACAAGACCAAGCAGAACCAGCTGGCACTCAGCGCCGGCCTGCACAAACCCAGCAAGGATGACAAGGATTCGTCGTCTGCGCTCAGCGGCGAGGAGAAGGACAAGACTGCCACTCTAGCTCCTGCCCACAACACTGCCCTGCTGGCGAAGGACGAGCTGCTGCTGCAGAAGGAGTCGGCGGGTCGCCTGCTGCCACCCGGCCTTTCGGGATCAGTGGGATCGGCCGCTGCCTCAGCCTCTGGCTCTGCCTCTGCCTCTGCCACATCCGTAGCCACATCCGGCGCAGTTCCCAGCTCAGCAGCGGACCAGAAGAAGAAGGGTGAGTCGTCCTCCTGTGCCGTTGTCGGCGGCGAGAAGGTGACGGGCGGCAAGTTGCCCGCCATTGGCGAGAAGACCTCGCTGGGCGCCGTTGGCTCGGGTCCATCCACCAATCTGCTGTTGGACGCCGGCGCCCCCGTCAACACGATCATCTTCGAGAACTCGACATACAAGCAGCAGGCGGCGGCCGCTGCCGTGGTGGCCAAGCCCGGCACGCTCTCGGTGTCCAGTGGCGGACCGGCCAGCATGTCCGTGGACAGCCTGTCCAGTGCCCTCTCGCAGATGAGTTTCGGGGGCAAGGCGACGGCTCCGGGCGCCGGCGACGATTCGCAGGATATGAAACTGGGCTTCAGCTTTGGCGATGACCCCACAACGCCTCTCAAGGTGGTCGACACCATTGATAAAACGGCCAGCCAGCAGCAGCAGCAACAACAACAACACTCCCAGCAACAGCAGCAGCAAAACAACTCGACGGCGGATCTGAACATGAAGATAGCCAGCGTGAAGAAGGTCTGGGAGTCGGCCACGCCCATGTCCGACGGACCCTCGCCGTCGCAGGTGCAACAGCAGCAGCAACAGCAACAGCAACAACAGCAGCAGCAGCAACAGCCCCAGCAGCAACAGCAATCGCAGGTGCAAGTGGTGGCGCAGCAGCAGCAGCAGCAACAACAACAACAACAGCAGCAGGTTGTGGGTGGACCGCAGCAGGCTGGAGACGATGGTAGTGGCCACATGAGCGCCGCCTCCTTCGTGGCCGCAGTGGCCGCCTCACAGCACCAGCAGCAGCACCAACAGCAGCACCAGCAGATGCCGCACTACGCGGTGTCGGCGGTGCACATGCAGAGCCACCACCACCAACAGCAGCAGCAGCAGCAGCAGGCGGCGGCAGCGGTGGCGGCAGCGCAGGCGCAGCACCACCAGCAGCAGCAGGCACAGGCGCACCACCAGCAGCAGCACCATGCACTCTCCTCGCCGGGCCCGGTGCCCGGAGGACATGGCCACGGCTACGGCCATGGGTCGCCGTTCGACGCGGGATCGTTGGAGCAGCAGTTCCAGCAGGAGGACTATCCCAGTCCCCAGCAGCAACAGCAGGCGCACCAGAAGACCAAGCAGTTGCAGCAGCAGCAGCAGCACCTGGGCATGTCTCCGCCGCCCAGCCAACAGCAGCAGCAGCACTCGCAGCAGCAACAGCAGCAGCAGCAGGCTCATCAGCAACAGCAGCAGCAGCAGGCACACCAGCAACAACAGCAGCAACAGCCCTCGTTCTACCAGGCGTCACCACAGTTCGGCGTCGGTGGCATTCCCACGATCCCCAGCCCGCCGGCCGTGGTGTTCAACTCGTCGCAGATGCCGCCGCCGCCACCGTCACAGGGCGGCAATCTGTACGCTCCATTCCATTCGCTCGATCATTCGAGCCGTTCGCCCGCCTACTCGGCGGCGGCGGCCGCCCACAGCTTCCCGAACCACTATGCGGCAGCAGCAGCGGCGGCGGCGGCAGCGGCCGCGGGCGGCGGTCCCTTCAACGTCAACGTGAACGCCTATGCGATGCAGACGCCGCACGGCGGCAACCTCCCGCCCACGGCGCCCACTCCGGACATGTACTCGAACCTCTCGTCCCAGTTCCGGCTGGGCGGTGGTCCGGGTCCCGGACCGGGTCCCTTCGGCCAGCCCAGCTCGCAGCAGCTGAGCAACCCCAGCAACCACGCTGCGGTGGCCATCATCTCGTCCAGCAGCAACTCCATGATGTCGTCTGGGGCGGCCAAGCCGCCGCCCAGCCAGCAGCCCATCGGGGCCATAGGCTCCAAGTCGGCGGGCAGCGGCGGTGGTCCGGGACCGGGACCGGGACCCGGCCCGTATGCCACTACCCAGCAGTACATGAATCTTTATGCCGGTCCGCCGCAGCATCCGGGCCAGGGTGGTCCGCCGCCGGGCGCCCACCAGCTGCAGTCGAACAGCTACTACTCGAATTCGGCGCCGGGCGGCCCAAGCGGACCGCAATTCTACGGCGGACCGCCGCCGCAGGGCAATGGCGGGGCCCAGAGCTACGGCCTGGCCACCGCCGCCGGCATGTATGGCGGCCATCAGGGCGGTCCGCCCGGCTCCAATGGGCCGCCGGGACCGCCGCAGTCGCAGCACACCATGGGCACCTTTAACACGCAGTTCATGAACTCGCAACTCCTGACGGCGGCCAGCATCAACCAGTACCGCGGCGGACCCACGCCCGGAGCCGCTTATCTCAAGGGCAGCCAGGGCCAGGCACACATGCAGGACTCGGTAAGCCAATGACGACTCCTCATCGCACTGCCCACTATCCCACTATCTCACTTTGCCATTAACCATTAATTATTAACCACATTGTCGTTTTCCTCCCAGTTTGGTAAGGAGAGAAACAAGTCAGGACCATAAACCTAAGATGGGATCGAGTTTTGAGCAAGATACGGAGCCAGAGATTGGCAAGAAGAATATAATTGTTGGATTTATCGTTGAGTTATTCCCGATTTTGAAGCATTTTCTCTTTTTCTTTTTTGGTTGAGTAAAGAAAGACCTTATCATTAACAATTTTGTTGTTTTTCTATCTCTTTATAAAGAGAAACAGTGCAAAGGAACTGGGTTTCATTCATTGAATCCAATGATGACCCCCAGTAGGATATTATCTTAATATCCAACCATTTTTGGATACCAAAATCTGATTAGTATTTCAGATTTCACTGCTCATTGGAGTTGTTATATACATATCTATCTTGCTCGAATGAATTGTAAATTGTATAGTCTGACAAAAATTTCTCGAATTAATGAACACAACAATGTGATGTTAGAAAGTCATATACAGAATTTAACCTCTGGTTAAAAATTGTAAGTGAAAAAAGCTGCAAAGTGATATTGTGAAAATCTATATGTTTTCGAATGCAAATTGACCAGTATCATTTTCACGTTCAGAGGTTTCTACTTCAGTGGATCTTTAAAAACTGTTTAGAACTCGAACTCTATCCCAACGACACCAGCATGCAGACTTATATCTCAGCCACTGGGATATTTTATATACCTCTTCTAATTTTTTGTTTTGCTTTTTCTCTTCTTAGATGGGTCGTCAGCTGAAGAGTCCACTGAGCGCGGACATGAGCCTCGGTCTGGCCAAGCAGGTGCAGTCGCAGCCCAGTCCACCGCACCATAAGAACTACGGCGCGGTAAGTGTTTTGGCTGAGCTCTTTGTAGATGACTCCTGCTAATTGCCCTTTGCCCTTTCTTCCTTCCAGTGGGACCTGCAGAACCAGGTGCTGCAGCAGCAGCAATCTCAGCAGCAGCAGCAACAGCGGCAGGGCGGCGGCGGCAACGGGCCGAACATGAATGCCCTGGGCGGCCGAGGCAGCGGGGCGGTGGGCAGCGGCAGCGGCAACGGAGGAGGAGGAGGAGGAGGCGGTGGCTCTCAGGTGGGCGGCAACGGCGGTGGCAATGGCGTCGGCAGCGTTGGCCAAAGTGGCGGCGGACAAGGACGCTATCCAACGCCCATCCAGCGGCCCAACAACTACCCGCAGCATCCCCAGCAACAGCAGCAACAACAGCAGCAGCAGCAGCAACAGCGGGATGCAGCAGCGGCAGCAGCGGCGGCGGCTCAGCGGGCCCAAAATATGCGCCAGGTGACCGGTGGCGGCGGAGGAGTGCCCGGAAGTGCCGGCGGCGGCGGGGGCGGCAGCAATACCCCTGTGGGACCGCCCGGCGGCAATAACGGCGGCAACGGCGGTCCTGGCGGAGCGGTCGTCGGAGGAGGAGGAGGAGCGGGCGGAGCGGCGGGCTCCGGACCCGGAAAACCCTACTATGCGAATAACGCCGCCGGCACGGGCGGTGGGGCCAATCGCGGGGAGTGGCATGCGAACTGAGCGAACTGCATCCGAGCACCACCCACCAGTCCACCAGTCCACCATCCCAGCCACACCCGTCAGCAAACCCGAGAACAACAAAATCAAGTGAGATACAAATGGAAAGCAGGAGGATGTCAGTCGTCAGACGGTCAGTCCGAGAGCTGGAGGAAAACGTATCTTAAACAAAACGAGAACATTAACGCAAACACAGAAAGCAGCCAGGAAGTCGAAACTAGCGAAAGCCAAGAGAAAGTGAGAAAGAATATAAACAAGCAGCGAAACCAAGCGGAACACAAAAATCCAACCTTCATTCACATCATGTAAAAGGGGGATGTTGTGAGTAGGAAAGTGAGCTACTGGGGGAATCCCTGTCATAACCGCAAAAAGGCAAAAAGGCAACTCAGCAAATAATCAGCGAAAGGCAACCGTAGCGAAGAATCGCAAATCGCAAATCGAAAGTGAGAAGACGAAGGGTTCAACAGGAAACGAGTAAGGAAAAACTAATTGCAAGAAGAAAAAAATATTTAAAAAACAACACCACACACCACACACACACACATGCATACATATACATATACATATACATACATACTTACATAAAATAGCAGAGTGTATTTTTTGTCAAACAAATTTACATAATAATATATTACTTTTATATACTTATGATTTTTTGTAGTAGAGTCTTTCTCATTTAAACAAAACAAAACAAAACAAACGAAACCAGAAAAACAGAAAAACAGAAAATGAACCTTTGGCACTGCGTATGCTTTCATTTCTTTATATATTATACATATTGTTTAATTTTTTTTGCAACCAACAAAAAATCAACTAATAATTCTAATTTATGTTTATGCTACAATATACATTATATATACAATCTATCTATCTATCTATATCTATCGATATCAATCTTTCTGTGTAGACAGCGAATAAGAGAGAGACAGACAGACATACAGAGAGAGAAAGACAGACATAGACAGACAGAAAGAGACAGAGCAAACGAACGAGGGAGAGAGTTTGTTTAAGCGCAAAGTTAAGTTCAAACGAAAAACAAATACATATAGAAATTTTGTCGTCTTATAAACAACAACTACAACAAATAGACAATTGCGTCACAAATTGTACTCGGCGGGCTCTTTACTGTTATATATAGTAAACTGATCCTGATCCTAACTACAATTTAAACTAAAACGGAGGGAAAAACGAAATATGGACCCAAGCTTAAGTTTGAAAACAGTGTTCAGCGCAATCGCACACGGGTGGCAACGCCGCCGACACCTTCGCAGCTAGTGCTGCCACCTCGGTCGCTGCCGGCGATAATTAGTTAATCGATTATCATTAACCCGCCTGTCCTGCAATCTGAAAAAAGGACGAGTAAAAGGATGTTTATGCTCAAGGTAGAATTGTAACGGTAGCGCAACGTAACGGGGAGGTGAGAGGAGGCAACATGAAATTTAAACAATTTATATAAATGTGTAATTCATTATGTAACTGTAACTTAACAAGGATATGATATGTATGGCATATACTACACACAGAAAAACACGAGACTCACACATAAAATAAATATATATAGAGGCAAAATCCAAGCGAAAAACAAAAACACTCCAGCAAACATTTTTAAGGAAAGCAAAAAACCACACATATATCCCAGTAACAGTAATTAATACGATTATACTCGGATCGAAATCCGGCGGAATGGGCCACGGATCTCTTGGTTCCCTAAAGCCACCTGGTGCGACGAAGTCCTTGTCCCGTTCCGCAGGACTTTGCGACTAAATGTAGTAGAATTAATAAATAAACAATGCAAAATAAGAAATACAAGAAAAAAAGAAATGCAAAAGCCAGGCACTTTTCGCTAGGCTTCTGACAAAAAAACCGAAACCATTTAGCGATATTAATTAGTCCACACACACATACACACTCTCTCACACACGCCCCTGCCACGCCCACAAATATGAAAAACCCAAAATATTTGGGACGTTTGCTATGCCAGGCAATGTTTAGTTATAAAAAAAAAACACAAAACTTAATGAAATGATGATTAAAAGTAACAAAGCAGGCTTGCTATCACACAATACATGTAAAAGGTATATTATATAGCATATTGATAAATGATATAAACATTAATTTATACCTATATTTTAAATGCATCATCTGGTTTTTCGTCTCCACCAAAAAAACGGATAAGACAAGGATAGCAACAGCATAAGCATGATAACGATTATGATAACGATGACGGTTAGGCAGGAAACGGAACGAAGAAGAAGAGTA
This sequence comes from Drosophila gunungcola, assembly GCF_025200985.1. Classification (NCBI taxonomy): domain Eukaryota; kingdom Metazoa; phylum Arthropoda; class Insecta; order Diptera; family Drosophilidae; genus Drosophila; species Drosophila gunungcola. Next base: position 237,789 of record NW_026453194.1, on the reverse strand, counting down.
GATGGTGGAGAATATAAGCATACAAATATATGTAAACCATTCTTACATTCAATTCATTCAAATTAATTTTTAGTAATACTGAAATTTCGATAAACTGGGGCAGCGAATGCTCCGACCCCGCCCCGCCCTCTCAAAAAAGTCCCTACCCACGAAAAAGAGGAAATTTAAAGCAAGTTTGAAATGAAATAAAAACTTTAAATAAAATATTAAAAACAGAAAACCAAAAACAAAAAGTGAATCAAAACCCGCAGTTTGAAAGACACATTCATTGACTATTGAAAACTACTGATTTTTCCATTCATCGACTTATATTTTCTATCTTTGCAATTTTGCTTGGCAAAATTCTATGGACATGTTTAGATTTTATATACCGGTTTGTATTCCATCTTTGTTGCTATTTTGCAAGTATGCGAATTGCAAATATTAATATTAATTTCAATTTTCAGAATAATTATGTACCGGTGGTCGATTGGGTGTTAATTTTTTACATCTAATCCAGACAGAACAAACAATGAAGTATTTTGGGTGATTTGGGATCCTTCTTTCTTCTGTGGGAGATCCACAATTTAATACAACATAAGCGTGGATGGTAGGATGTGAATGAACTTTATAGATTCGATAGAACCAGCCCTTTCAACTTGGACTTATCCTAATTAAATTTTCCCATTTCTAATCTAATTCCAAGTTTTAAGATAGGAACAAATTTATTTATTCTCGGATTTGAATAACCAATAACTAATAATTTGAGCGACACATATTCAACCTTAACAAGGAGAAGACTGAAATATTTAAATCTGTTTTTGATTTGGGAACATTTCTGTGACCAAAATATGTTAATAAGCTGAATTTAATTTGTTGCAGATGTTTGGAGGCAATATCTATATGTCTAAGGGCAACACAACTAGGCAGGGAACTGCCCCACAAAACAGTGTCTGTTTCCAAATGATAAGTGCCTCATTTGCAATGGAGCCCGAATAAAGATGCCATGGAACCAAGGATCGTTACATAATGCACTTCGGGGTTCAGTGTGTTACATTCTCAGCTTATTTATTCCTTCAAGGTCTTGCACTACACATAAAATAAACCCGCCCCGGCAAACTTGAGGCGTCTGATCCAGAGTCCAGCGGTGCTGGCATCCCCGGTGTCCAGATCTTCGTGAACATAATGCGGATGCGAATGAGGAGCGCCCTACTTCTTCTTGGGCTTCAGCACCTGGTAGGCGATCAGTAGTCCCATCACGGCGTACGTGGCCTTGGCAACCTGCAGACGATGGTGGCATAACATCCGGATTAGGATTACGAAGGCGGGGATTTAGGCGGAAAAACAGAACAACTACTCACATTGGCACGGCCGGCCATGGTGGTGCCATTAAAGATTTTCGACATGCCGGTCAGTTTCTCGCCTTCGCCAGCCATTTCTGCGGGTAAAAGAGTATTGATTAGGTTAAATCCTTGGAGATGTTCCCTTTTTGATTACCCCCCACTCACTTTAAGGTTTAATTGCACGGAATTCGAGCTGCTGCAGTTGCCTGTAAAAATATTTGCGGCGGAGGTTATACAACTGGGAAGAGTGTTGGTAAACGTCTCGTTTTGTTTTCTGACATGCTGGGCCTGCCAACTTGTGGCGAACGAAATTTCACACTTATTTTAAAGCTTGTTCACACAAGCGCACACACTTTTCTGCAACAACGACTAAACTCCGTATTCTTCAATGCGAAGTACACGCGCAGTCAATTAGTTGTAATCAGTATGCGAAAATCCAACGAAAAATTAATGGATCGGGTGATTACCATATCATCCATCAAAGCTCAACTTCAAAGGATAATTCATTAGCAGAGGTAAAACTTTCCACTTGCGAAAGTCAAAATTGTATTTAGTTTTGCTATAACATACATTTTTATGGTATGGTAGTTTTATGTATTATTGTATATAAAATGTGATATACACAATCGAGATTGCTTATAATTTTAATTTATATAAAGAACCATACAAGAAACGATACTACCGATAGTATCGAATTTTTGTCTCCCAAAACATCGAAAATATCGAATGGGCCACTATCGAAAGTTTCCCAGCTCTATTTCCCAACACTGATTATAAATGAAAAAGCCGCGAACTTTTGGTTTTCCATTTCTGCAGGAAAAGTCGCCAGTTTGAAGAAGTGGACTTGTCCAACCGGCAGAATCTTTTCTTTAAGAAATTTAAATACAAATTGCGTTTTTTAAAACGATTAAATGAAACGAAACCTATTGGGATATTGGGAAGGCAAAAACGAAACGAATTGTTCCCAATTAACTCGAAATAGTCAAAAGCTAAAAAAACTGAACCGCTTCGGTTCGGAGTGGTTCAACTCCGCAGTGGTTCACAGTCCTGATAAAAAACATGATTTGACATTCTTGGAACGATTAAATGAAACAAAAAACTTTGGGAAGGCAAAAACGAAACGAATTGTTCCCAATTAACCCAAAATAGTCAAAAATTAATGGTTCGGTTCGTTAAAAAAATCTGAACCGCTTCGGTTCGGAGTGGTTCAACTCCGGAGTGGTTCGCAGTCCTGTTAAAAATCATGACTTGTCATTCTGGGTAAAACAAGCAGCCACAAAACTGTGCATCATTTCTTACAGATTTTACAACGCCAAAACAAAATCATAAATTATTTAACAAAATTAATAAACCGAAAGCAGAGTAAACCGAAACTTGACTTGAAATGGGCGAAACACCGAACAGCAAGCACCTTAACAATCTTTCGACTTCCGCTGGCAACGACCACGTGGCGTGTAAGTGTTTCCCAATGTTTCTTCTTCTGCGGAAGAAAAAGTCCTCAAAAAGCTAATGAATGTCTTCTCTGGCAGCGTCCAAGAGGCGTCGCCTGGAGTGGGAATCGCCGTTAGGCAGCCTGAACGCCACTAGGTCCTCCGCCGAGCCAGTGCCGCAGGAACGCTCCTCGCAGACCACCATCAAACTGCGCGTCGAGCTGATCGAGAGCAAGGCACTGGTCATCAAGCTGCGCGATGAAATCGATCAGATGAACCGGGAGCACCAGGAGGCCCTAATGCTGGCGGAGAGCAAGAGCGCGGCCCTAAAGGCGCAGTGTGATTCCACCGGCAAGAGGTACGTGGAGCTGCAGGAGGAGTACCAGACGCTGCGAGCCCGCGAGTTGGCCCACAAGTTTGCGGCCAGACAGGCCACCGCCGAGTTGGCCGAAGTGAAGTTGAAGAACGAAAGGGACAAGGCCAACTGGCAGAAGGAGGAGCGTGAACAGGAGGCGGCCCACCGCGATGCCCAGTTGCTCACCAACAATGAGATGAGCAAGTTTCGCCAGATGGCCCATCGCTGTGCCATCGAACTGCAGTCGATGCGTCACGACGCGGAGCGCCTGCGCCAATGGAACGCGGAGTTGAGAGAGCAGGTTTCCGGACACGTGGCGCTGCGCAACAACTTCGAGATGCAGGAGCAAAGCCTGAGGGTGGCCAACGAGCGCATCAAGGAACTGGAGTACGAGATTCAATCGTACAACGACTGGAAGGAGGTGACCAAGGTCGCCCAGGAGACTCTGGCCAGTGTACCGTACTTGCGGGCGGAAGTAGAGCGCCTGCGCAAGAGCAACAAGAATCTACACACATTGATTGGCGATAAACTGCTGCTGGAGGAGCAGGTGAACGACTACAAGGAGCGGCTGGAACGGGATGATGGTGTGCGTGCCGAGGCTGCTTCGCTCCAGGTGAAACTAACTCATGCCGAGCAGGAGATCGTGGAGTGGGCGCAGGTGGCCCAGGATCACTGCCTGGCCAACACTATGGCCAGCCCGATGGCTCTGCGCGGGCGCATCGAGACACTGCTCCAGCAGGACCTCATTCACGTGGCAGAGAAGGGCTCCTCCGAATCCGTTCGCAAGCATTTGCAGGTAAGGTGTTCGCCACTCAATAACCGCTCAATCAGCATTGTTCATTCCAATTCCATGTACATTGCATTGTTCAGGAAACTGTGAGTGACTTGGAGGTCAAGTGCGCCCTATACTTGAAGAACATCGAGGATATGAACATCGAACTGAAACGGCACACAAACTACGAGGAGCAACTGCAGCGCAAGCTGATGATAGTCTCCCAGGAGCGTGACGTAAGCAAGCACCTAATGAAGAACTTCGAGAAGGACATGAGAATGAGCTACATCAGTGTGATGGACTCGACGCAAGACGTGCAGGTGCGGATCCGCGTGAATACTCTCGAACGCACCGTCGCCGACTACAAGAAGATGTGTGATCTGCAGGAGAGCCAAATTGAGGACCTGCGACAGCAGGCAGTCCCGGCGGCACCCTTCGGCGCTGGCTACGATAGTGTACGAAAGGAAATGGACACACTGCGGTTGGAGAACGATCGTCTGCGACGCCGCAAAGAGGATCTGGAGCTGGCGATGATGGATCGCCTTGAAGCCCAAGTGAAGAACTTCAAGGTGCTGAATTTGGAGGAAAATCCCGCTGCCGACGCGCCTGAGGACAGCAATAACTCGATGGAGTACCTGAAGCAGAGCAACAAGAAGTTGCTGGCCGATCTGAAGCAGCTAAAAACTGAGAAGGATGACCTGAAGGCGGCCCAGAACGCGTACCGCAATGTGTGCTATTGGCTTTTGGGCTACAAAATCGATTGCATTGGCGGCAGAAGCAGCTATCGGTGGGTGCATTAGTCCACAACTCTATCCTCCATCAGTCTCGTTTTCAAACTCAACATTCCCGTTCTTGTTTGCAGCATTGCCAGCCGGTTTGCCAAGCACCCGGATGAGTATCTGGACATCACCCTCTACAGATCGCGCCGGTTGTCTGTGCTGGACTCGTCCTACTCGCAAACCGTTTGTCCGCCCATTCATCAATATCTGACCAACAATGATTTCCCTTCATTCTTTGCCAACCTTACCCAGAAACTTCTCCGAGAGCCCACCACTGACTAGATAGTCACAATTGTAGTAATAGTTTAGTTTAGCATCAAATAAACGACTATGTCTATTAGTGTATTCGTGTGCGAAAATCTTATATATATATGTATATATATATATATATATATATAGATGCCACACGCCGATCTAACTCGATGTATTGCATAATTTTATCGGTATTCGTTTACTTCACAGCCATATGCAGATTGCTTTATAGATACAATATATATGGGAACAGAACCCTGTCCATAGATCTGCTTGCAGTTCGGATGACTGCTGGACATGATGAGCTGCACATCGGCCAGCTCCAGAAAGGTGTCCACCTTGGACATTACGGTTTTCAGAAGGTTTATCTCTATCTTGGACTGATTGCTCTGCAAAAAAGCGTGGATGGGTCCCGGATTTAGATTGGCCACCAAAGAAGAAGCCTGTGTCCAACTGGGCTTCCAATTGTGCCTGCAAACGCTCTACGCATTCATCCACACAGAGAGAAATTTGACGTTCTCAGCTGAAAAACGTGCTCAAAACAGAACGTAACTTTTGAGTACAAAGTGTTCTTAATGTTTTTAAGTTTAATGTTCTATCAATCGAAAATACCGCTTAATGAGGTAAAAAAAAACGTGACGATCGCACCTTCGACGCAGAAAATTTCTGATATTGAATTTTGTGACGAAAAATTATTAAGAATTCAACTTAAGAAATACACAAAGCTTTTTATTTACAAAGGCATATTTTTGATGCAGCGGGGCGAATAAAATATGAAAATAAATGACACAAAAATGTTTGTCTCTAATTTTTAATTTTTTTTTTTTAATTCTTTTGGACTTTCATTTGGATTTCTGGCTTTTTTCCAATTAACTTGTTCTTGTCTAATATAAATTGCAATGTAGCCAATTAATGACGAAAAGCAACAGCAATTTAAACTAGCCAGCGATAACACATTCATCTTGAAATTCTTGTAACTGCAAATTGCGGGTTACTTATCAAATGTCAAAGGCACCTTTGTAAATTCGCATCTAATTAAGGGGCTTAAAATAGGCGCCCCACCAGTTGTCGCTGGGTCATGTGGCTCAAATGAACGCAGACTCATTAAAAATATAATGCACTTCCTGGGAACTAAAGGCTGCCATTGCATTGTCAAGAAGAGCAAAAGAAAGGGTCGACATTAAATGGAATGCAGCGAAGGGCGAAAAAAATCGTGTAATTAGTGCCATAAATGCACTCGAATTCCACCCAAGTCCACACCCATTTAACCCACTAAACGGAGTACAAATCCTTTCAAAAACAAAAAAAAAAAAATCATACAGTCCATCATACGTAAACTACAATTTTTAATTTTGTTCTTTTTTTTTTTTTAATTTATAGCCCAAAAAATTGCCCAAACAATTGTCAAAATAGCCTGAAGTTTAGGAAAATAGCAAATGAGGTAAATTTGTTTTTTTGTTGTTTTTAATGCTTAATAATTTTTCGTCACAAAATTTATTATCAGAAATTTTGTGCGTTCGTCACGTTATTTTTTTCATCGTTAAGAGACGTTTTTGTTTGATATATTTTATTCTGTGAACTGGTGGTTATATGTTTTCTGGCGAAACCTTAGGGCAATTTGGATGGCCAAGTTAGAAGTTTGACTGTATCTTTGACATGACAGCAACGGCCACGCCCCTGGCCCAGCGCCTATAAAAGCCAAACGACATTTAGGACGCGGCTGTACAATCCGACTGTTCAAGATGAGCAACCACGTGCAGGGAAGAAATCGAGTTAGGAATCTAAATAGAGATCGGGAGGACCAGGGCCAATCCTTGCGCGTCCAAATCCTCGTGTACCGCTGCATGGGCATCGACCTGTGGAGTCCCACGAGGGCCAACGATCGTCCGCTGCTCACCTTCGTCACCATGGGCCCTCTGTTGATGTTCATGGTTCCCATGCTCTTCGCCGCCCATGAGTACATCACCCAGGTGAGCCTGCTCTCCGACACGCTCGGCTCCACCTTCGCCAGCATGCTCACCCTGGTCAAGTTCCTGCTGTTCTGCTACCACCGCAAGGAGTTCGTCGGGCTGATCTACCGCATCAGGGGCATCCTCGACAAGGGTGAGTGTGGGTTGGGATTGGTTGGGATGGACTGGGCTTAGTGTCCCACGGACTATTAAATTACACTGGCCTACAAAACTAAATGGAAAAAATCCTCCAGATATGAAAGTTTGGCAGAACTGCGATTCTTGGGCTGTCAACGGCTATTGAGCATATGTAATGTGTTCGTCTGTCTGTTCATCTGTCTGGCTGTCCGTCCATCCGTTCGTCTGCTTATCCGTCTGTCCGTCCGTCTGTCCGTCCGTCTGTCCGTGCGTCCGTTTCCACGCAAATCTATCAGTTTTAAAGTTATCTGGCTAAAACTTTTCCAAAACTCTTCTTTTTACTTTAGGCAGTATATAATTATATTACTTAATATGCATATAAGTCGAAACAAGCCATATCGTAGGACTATATCATATAGCTACCCAAAGGAATAATCAGAATAATAAATTTTAAATAGGTATACCTATTTGTTGTTTTTAAATTGATACGAATAACCTCCGAGATATAGTTATAGTTTACTACTTGAAAATTATGATAACAAGGAACGATCGAAAAAATTAAAAAAAATAAACAACAATTAAAATATAGTAGTTGTATATAATGTGGAATCAATGTGATTGTCTTTTTGAATTCAAATTAACATTAATAATAAGAGAAATATGGGTTTATTTGAGGTATTTCTTTAATAATAAAAACTGTGCTGACCCAACAGAAATCAGTGTGTGGCCGGATGCGAGGCAGATCGTGGAGGCGGAGAACCAGAGCGACCAGATGCTCAGCCTGACGTACACCCGCTGCTTCGGCCTGGCGGGGATCTTTGCGGCCATCAAGCCCTTCGTGGGCATCGTGATATCCCTGATTCGCGGCGACGAGATTCACCTGGAGCTGCCCCACAACGGGGTGTATCCGTATGATCTCCAGGTGGTCGTGTGGTACGTGCCCACCTATCTGTGGAACGTGATGGCCAGCTATAGTGCTGTAAGTGTCTTGTGTTTTAAGTCTATAAGGCTTAAGTTGTAATACATGTGTAGATCTAAATTTAGAAAGATAATTTCGTTAATTTTAGGAAAATTGCATTAATTTTAGGAATAAAAACATATATGAACTTGGCCAAAACAATGCTCTCATGGCGGATTTTTGAGTTAAATAGCTTGTTGGCTTTGTTAATCCATCTTCAGATAGATCAAAAAAATGTATTTCTGTTTTTAAGCGTGTTTTTTTTTTCCACACAAAAAATATGAATTAATTTTGTACATTTTTAACTCGTTTAAAGGGGTTTTTGTTTGAAAATATAATATAAAAACAATTTAATTAATGTAGAAAACATTGGATTTTTACTTGTAAAAACCTAATATTACCTATACCAAAATTCAAAGTATCGTAATATTTACATATTTTAAACTTAACTTAAAACCGTGATAGGATGATTTTGGTAAGAGAAGAGAAAAAAGAAAATTCAATTATTTTGGCACCGATTTGTTATTTTAGCATATGTAGGTATTGTGAGCTGTTCGATTTGAATGTATATACGTGTACCTTTTGGTCTTTCGACCAGGTAACCATGGCGCTCTGCGTGGACACACTGCTCTTCTTTTTCACGTACAACGTTTGCGCCATTTTCAAGATCGCTAAGCACCGGATGATCCGCCTGCCGGCGGTGGGCGGAAAGGAGGAGCTGGAGGGCCTCATCCAGGTGCTGCTGCTGCACCAGAAGGGCCTCCAGATCGCCGACAACATCGCCGACATGTACCGCCCACTGATCTTTCTGCAGTTCTTCGTGTCGGCCCTGCAGATCTGCTTCATTGGGTTCCAGGTGGCCGACTTGTTCCCCAATCCGCAGAGCCTCTACTTCGTCGCCTTCGTGTGCTCGCTGCTCATCGCGCTGTTCATCTACTCGAAGTGCGGCGAGAACATCAACAGTGCCAGCCTGGACTTCGGCAACGGACTGTACGAGAGCAACTGGACGGCCTTCGCGCCACCCACCAAGCGGGCGCTCCTCATCGCCGCCATGCGCGCCCAACGACCTTGCCAGATGAATGGCTACTTCTTCGAGGCCAGCATGGCCACCTTCTCGGCGGTGAGTGGCAGTTGGAATGCCAACTGGAATGCCAGCTGGATTTTCACGTGCCCCAAAAGGGCAGTCAGCAAAATCGAGACACAGCGAGACACAGGAAAAAAAAAACTGATGAGAAATAATAATCATTTTGATTAATCTGTGTATCATTCCGTGTAACATCTTTATACTTGGCGTATCACTTTGATATCTTCGAATAGAGCATTTTTCTATATCAATTTTACGTTGTTTAATGGCAAAAATAATACGTGTTTGTTGACCTGTGAATATCAAATTGATACTATCATTTTTTTTTCTGTGTACCTTTCGGATTTTATGTGCATTCATATTTTAAACCTTAAGTTCCAAATGATCTATGCATTAACACAGTTATTTCACATCCAACTATAGTTATTTTTAAGCTTAACCTTATTATGATTTTATGAACCAAATTCGTGTGCAATCAATTATCGCAAAGAATCCAATGTTAACAATATGGCCTAACACATAATCCAACGTCTAGTTATGAGCAGTGACGTTGGCAAAGGGGGTTTAAGCCCCCTTCTATTCCGGTAAAAGCTGATTGAGAATGTGGCCCTGAAAAGTAGGCAACAAGTATTTGATTTATTGCAGTTTAAAGCCTTTTTGCTTTAGTTTTGGAGTCCTATGATAATTTTGTTTAATATATTTTTTTTATAATATAATTCAGTGCCACAAGGGTTAGCTTATATATATGCACTACTCAATTTGATTAAAGAGCCAATTATTCACCTAAATCTTACTCCTACTTATAACATTTGTTCCAGTTATTCACTTAAATCCAATTGTAGGCCATTATTATTTTTATTATTATTTGTATTTTAAAGCAGTTATCCTTGGTGTTGCTTTCAATGGTATTGCGTTCAACATCTGCTATTAAAAACACAAACATTTCACTGTAATCGGCTTTGAATGAGCTTTTCTTGCTCCTGACAATAAAATATTGTATTGATGTATTTGAAATAAAATTAAGTATTGAATATTTCCTGCTGATAGATAAGCAAAGATTAACCAGATTGAAATATATATACATATTTTTTTGGAGTATAAATTTTAATGGTTACATGTTTATATTCAAAAAATTAACACACAAACATATGCATACATACCTATATACATACGTCGTATATCGTATTTATCTTCTTGCGTGATTTACAAAATAAGAGTTAATCAATATTTAATCGATCAAAATTGAACACAATTGTTTTCTGTGTACGTCTGTTTTGTGTCACTTTCATTGCAGATTGTCCGCTCCGCCGTGTCGTACATCATGATGTTGCGCTCCTTTAATGCCTGAAAACGAAGAACGCTGGGGAAAAACGGATCCAAAGGAGGCAGCTTTTTAGGCAGATGTGTCTGGTGACAAAGCAGTTTAAGAAGAGCTCAGCAAATAGGATTGATATTATCAAGAACACATTGGCAAACAACCCAGCAACAAGCTTTTTACTTGCAAAATGTACGGTCGATTGACCAACAAAAAAAAAATAGTGGCTCAACATTTATAAACATCATAACGATACATTTTATAAACTTCTTAACTCAGTGAGTTACTCAATGCTGGTAATGCTTATAAGGTATTTTTTGAAGCAGTTAAACTTAACATTCTAAAATTCAATAAATAATATTTGTTAATGTAAATGTATCTGTTTATCTTCGTTTGTGTTTAATTTGCTAACTTCATTTCTTTGTATTTTTATAACGATCCAAGCAATCTAGGCAATACCAGGAAAAACAGCCAGCAAGAGGGAAATTAGTTGGGATAAAGGTAGAGCTCAGACGTCATACCACCCACCGCCATCCATTGCAACCCATCGGATTTTGCAACTTGAGCTACTTTTAGCTGGTAACTAATAAAGGCCAGGTGGGGATTGGAGTCCGGGGAAAGTCGAGCAGATTGCAAGCGATATCGGTGCACAGAATTTTATTTTGCGTTTTAAGTCAGCCCAGCACCCGTATTCCTTGGCCGTAACGATTTCCTATTCGATCCGTGATTGATGATGGCCAAATCTGGATGGAGGATGAGGAATCCGGCGGAGCTAAGTTAATCCCTGCTGCATGCAAAGGTCTTGGGTACACGCAACACTGGGCTGCCGTGTTGGAAACAACAACTACAACTACAACTACAACTACAACTACAACTACAACTTCAACCACCCAGCATCATACACCGTGCACCGCGTTTCACGCCCGATGCACCTTAATTGCCAGCTGTTTCCCACTCTTTGAAACACCATTTCATACGCACTTAATTACGTATACGCCATGGGGCTCACAGCATTTACGGCTCATCATGCTGCAAATTATGGGCGAGTGTAATGGCTTGGTTAGTATTTCCATCTTGAAGATGCTATTTAATTGTACACTTTGTGCTTTAATACATGCATAAATGAAAAAGAAGTGAATAATTTTTATGTTCGGTATAGATGTCATAAATAAATCAGCACCATGAATGCCAAAGACTTTCTTGTTTTCGATTGAATTTGTCTGGGGCCTCGTGCTTTTAATTTCATGCCCCTTACCTGACATCATCGCAGCTTGCCCCCTAAACAGCTCTTGATTTACATTGCCAAAATTGAATTTGTTTGTCATCCATGTCACCCTTCCATTTCTCCCACTGAGGTCCTGCTAGTCTTGATTTGGTAGGAACAACAACTGGATAGATTGGCAGAGCAAAATAAGCAAAATAAGCAAAATAAACGCAATTGAAATGTCCCTGGACCTGGTCATGATTTATTGCATTGCATAGCGACGGAATGTGCTGTAAAGTTTTTGAACTGGCCAACATCGAAACAAAGCCAACCAACCACTCATACCCAAAACAAATAAATATTATTTGAAATATGCGTGTGTTGTGCAACCGCCTTGATTGAGCATAAATAAAGCGTAAGCTAGCACGCTCCGACTGTGCATGAAAAGACAAAAAAAAAAGGCAAGAAAATAAACTGTTTTCACAACTTGTGGCTCGTGGGCGCAAACAAAAGTGGGTTTCGCTGGCAGGAGTTTTGAACTGCCGGTGAATTAATTAGCTGTGAACTACAGACATATTCCTTCCACCTCTCATCACGAACACAAATGCCCTGCATGTCCTGCTTTTCATCTAGTTTTGAATTTCTATTGTCCTGCCGCTTTTGACTTTGAATGCAATGGAGGCCACCCGTGTTGACCAAATCATGAAATGCCAATTATATTTCCCTTTGTGTTTTAGCTGGGCAATTTAAAAAGGGCTGGTAAGTAAAAATAAAAATTCGAATTCCAAAAATAACATGAGCAATGTACCAAACAGGATATTGATTAAAGTTGCCATTGCTTTAATTGGTAGCTTTAATCCAATTGGCGGCATTGATTAACATGGATGCTGATTATTAAATAGCACGTGTTTCACCAATAAAATCTGATATTCAACAATGCAAAGTGCAACGGCTTTCGTCAGGATCCAAGCCTATGGCAAAAAAAAAACAGGTATAATTTGGTGTCTCCTACGTGATGTTTATTGGTATACCCTTGCAGAGGGTGTTATAACTTATTGGCATTACAAAACTAGTCAAATTAAAATGTTAATGCTTAGATACTCAATGTTAATGTTAATGTACTATCTTTAAGAATCAGCGATACAATTAATTTTCGTTTTTAGGCTTTTTTGTTTGAAAAACAAACATATTATTTTATAATATCGAACGGCTGTTTTATAAAGGAATTGATTAATTACATTAAATTATTGTTTTTAAACATTGAACATTGCAATCAATAGCTATTAATTTCTGTTAAAGCTAGAGTATATAAGTTTCGGCCGACGTTTGCTCTTTTTTTTTCCTGTTATTTATAAACTTTTCACGTTTCACAACATTTCTGTTCTGTTGTTTTTAAATCCAATTGATATTGATGTATATTGATGTGGATTTATGAAGAATCGCATTGTTCATTTCTCAAAGTTTACAAATTGCACTGAAATCCCTGCCGTGTTTTTTTTTTAAATCCTATCCAGTGTTTTGCTCTGGACATATTGAGGGCGAAGAAATGTTCTCAAATATATGTGCCCTGTCTTTGTGGCACTTTAATTTATTTAATTTATCTAATAAATTAGGATTTTACTCATATTTAGGCCAAGGTTTAAGGTTGATGTGTGATCATAATTTCCGCGGGCGCCCACTTCCCAAATGTCAGTATGCTGAGTGCCCAAGGTTCATGGATTGAACTGGATGTCCTGACTGTCCAGGTTGATGTTGTTGTTCATGTCCTGTGACTTCAAGCTGGCTTCATAAAACGGTCACAAAGTAGCGCCGGAGTTTAACGACTGCGGCCATAATGTCGGGACAAGCTGCGCTATCCCAGGGCCATCAAACCGGACGCGACCATGTCCACGGATGTGTAACTCCGGGAGGCGGATTCCTCCAAGGTGGGATTCACAAGTCCGCTAAAGACGCACGCTGGAGAAAAGAGTAATAGAACCATCAAAGTTTATATGCTTAATGTTTTCACTTTTAACGTTTTTTGGGCAACCTGCTGGCGGAGATGATGTAGCGGCCCATTGTCAATGATGATGATTTATTGCCCGGCTGCAAGTTGCCAAAAACATATTTATTCCCTGGCCGGAGTTAAAGGGGGCGTGCTCAGCATTGAGTTATCGAGCATACGCAGCGTTGGACACCGCAGACTGAGTCCATCTGAAGGATACTCACACATTCAAACTTTTTAAGATATGATTCTGTACTCTATACTATATATATCCTGAGAGAAGCTTAATTTAATTTATTAAATTTAATTTAAATTATTTTAATTTATATATTCACTATACTAGTGCGACAAGGTTAAGCTTATATTTATTTCAGTAGTCAAAATGAGCTTAGTTGTTTGTGCCAGAAGCATTTGTCCACTTTTGCTTTTGAGAAACAACGAATGGCTAATTCGGACGACCATTTGTTAGCTGGATTTCATCGGAGAAATACGTAAAACCAACTGTCAATGAATTTTCCTTGTTCCCGATCACAAAATGCAAACTGTGGGGCTAACGGTTTGCGAGCACCGAAGAAGCAGTTGAAGTGTTAGAAAACCATGTTTTGCAGGTGACTTGAGATGAATGGGTGAACTGCTGTGACAAATGGTTCGAAGAAACCAATAGTGTACTGATCATCAAGGCAAAATCTTGAAGCCATTTCCAATTAATAATGCTTTGCTATTATTTTCCATTCCCGAAATTTTCATCACACTGATTTACAAACTGATTTATGCCTTTGTTTTGCCCAGCATATGGAATTCACTCAATTCTCTTCAAGCCAACGTCTTCCTGTTGACATCGCACCTTTCTGCGGCTCTTCAACTCGTTCCGCCGCCTTTGGCGAAACAACCCGGACATAATCAAGCTCTGCCGCAGAAGCATCGTTGGCAAGCGCTTCTGTGACATACTGACTGATGCCCCAAGTGTCATAATCATTACCCTTTTGGTGCAAAATCACCCAACTATTTCTTGCGCCCTTTTAATCTGGCTCATATTCTGTCAGATGGCGATTGTAAAGGCAAAATATAAATATAATGCTAATAAAATTAAAAACGGGCGAAAATTAATTTTTTTAATCAGGGAGTCGATCTGCACCAAGTTTGATCTCAGGAGGATTTCATCGATTTCAATTTGTAAACCAGTGGTATAGGTAGCGCCAACTGTCGAACTGCTTGGCCAACACTAGAAGCTAAGAGCGTGCAGCACCCCCACCCCCCGCTAACAGTTCTTTCGTTCTGTTACTCTACTGCTGCGATTACCGGCAGAGCAGCGGCCGAGCATCGGCAGAGGACTTCATAACCCTATAACTTCTTAAATAATAGCTCGTTTTTCAATTTTTCTGTCTACCGATAGATATGACACAGAAAAATAATTATTAGAGTTAAGTTAAGTTAAGTTCAGCGTCGTATATGTTGTACTTATGATCCGAAATTTTTGAAGAAAACTATCCGAAATCATGGCTGCTGTGAGAACTGTAAGAACTGTGAGAATTATACATCGACGAGAGCTTTTCGGAAAAGCTTTCGGAGGGCCAGTAACAGGTCCGTCTGTTGTCAACAGCTGGCCAAAACGGTAAACGGCCAAGTTAACAGAGAAGCAACAGTGCGCTGGCCGATTTAAAATAACGTGTCCTCTGACAAGACGACTCAGTTCCTGTTCAGCCATAGTCGGTTACGTTTGCCGTGAACCGAGCACCAGAAAAGTGTCGAGGAAAAGTGGAGCAGTATCAGTATCCGCATCACCGTCAGAATCAGATCTAAAATCTGAGGCATCATCGCCAACCAATTAAACACTCCAAATTAACTCAAATTTAAATTCAAGTTCAAATTCGAAATTCGAAATTTAAATCAAATTTTTTTTCCAAATTCCCCGAGCGTCAGTTTCGTGCTGAAAGAAAATTCACCAGATTCAAGGTTTGAATTCCGGTTCTCCCCTCATTTTGTGCCTGTTTTTTTTGTTGTTTTTTTTTTGTTGTATTTTTGACAGTGCGTGCGTGTTATGAAAAGTTTGTATGAGAGGCTTTCTTTTTAAACAAAAAACAAAACAAAAAAAAAAAAAAATAAAAACTAAATAAGCAACAACAAAGTAACCAAGCCGAGCGGGAAAGTCGGAGGTCAGGTGTCTGTGGGCACCCTGTCCAGCCAGCTATTATAAGGCAAGGCACCGCTTTTTGTGCTTGCCTCGGCCCTTTCGAGCTGAACCCAGTTTATGCAGACCTATGCAGGTTTTTATTTCATTTCAGTTCGCCTTCCTTTCCGGTTTTCCTCCTTTTTCTTTTGGGCGAAATTTTCCCTGCCTTTTCATATTTGATGAGGACGTGTTGGCCGGGCCCAAGGGGTGTCACCTATATATGCTCCTAAAAACAGAAGCTCCAGTCCGCTTCCAGTTCACAGCTTCGCCAGGGGAGGCGCTCGCCGCCCATCATTTTATACTTATTTATTTGTTCGCTCCGTCCGCTTCGTCCGCCCACTCAGCCATCCGACCGTGGCCTTTTGTTATGCATGGCCGTGTGAATCATTCATATGCAAATGCTGTGAAAATTCTCATTTATGTTTTGAGGAATCCCGCAGAAGCCACATGAATGTGTCCGTAAGCGGATGATTCCTGAGGCAGCAGTAGTCCCATGGTCCTGCGGCTCTTAATTCCAGATGAAGGGATTCGAATTCGAGTTCGAATTCAGAGTCAGATTCGGTGGCGATGCGATCAGTGGGCAGAGCAAAGTGTTGTCTGGGGCAGGGCCACATTTTAGTGTCCACTAAGTGCTGCCTATTTATCGGCTCCCGTCGCTCTGATAGCTCTGCTTTGTTTGTCCTGGCCAATTACGCCGGCGAGCAGTTCATTTGCGACCATGACTAACCGCTTTCCGCCCTAATCTAATCGCCATTCCCCGCCAGCCCCTGCGATTGCTAATCGTGTGTGAATGATTCGAGATTTGCGGTTCTGTCCGCTCCAGGTGTGTCATTTAAGTTGTACGTATTACTACACTTGCTACACACACAGAAAAGTCATGGTCAACCCAAATATTTTCACTTTGAATCAAATTTTCAAAAAAATTGATGACCCCCACCCTTATCAAAAATGCAAAAATTGGTCAAAATATTAATTTATTCAAAATATTGATTTTTAAAAATCGGTTTTTGCATCAAAACAAAATTTATTTATCTAAACCGAATGTGGATGGGTAGTATAGGTCGCCAGCTTTACAAAACAGTCACTCTTATGGCTTTACGTCTAATTTTGGCCAAGTTACAACGAAAGGACTCTATAGGATTTTTTGATTTTTTGACAAGTCTCCAAAACCCCAAAAAAAAACTTTAAAAATCGGTTTTTCTATCAAAACGCTGAGAAGTAATGGCCAAAAGATGGAATGTCATACCTTTGTGAATTTGTCATTAAATTTCCAATCAAATGGCGTTCCCAGTTAAAATTTTTTTTATTTTCAAATTTTCGAAAAAATTGATGACCCCCACCCTTATCAAAAATGCAAAAATTGGTCAAAATATTGATTTTTAAAAAACGGTTTTTGCATCAAAACAAAACTTATTTATCTAAACCGAATGTGGATGGGTAGTATAGGTCGCCAGCTTTACAAAACAGTCACTTTTATGGCTTTACGTCTAATTTTGGCCAAGTTACAACGAAAGGACTCTATAGGATTTTTTGATTTTTTGTCAAGTCTCCAAAACCCCAAAAAAAAACTTTAAAAATCGGTTTTTCTATCAAAACGCTGAGAAGTAATGGCCAAAAGATGGAATGTCATACCTCGGTGAATTCGTCATTAAATTTCCAATCAAATGGCGTTCCCAGTTAAATCTTTTTTTATTTTCAAATTTTCAAAAAAATTGATGACCCCCACCCTTATCAAAAATGCAAAAATTGGTCAAAATATTAATTTATTCAAAATATTGATTTTTAAAAATCGGTTTTTGCATCAAAACAAAATTTATTTATCTAAACCGAATGTGGATGGGTAGTATAGGTCGCCAGCTTTACAAAACAGTCACTCTTATGGCTTTACGTCTAATTTTGGCCAAGTTACAACGAAAGGACTCTATAGGATTTTTTGATTTTTGACAAGTCTCCAAAACCCCAAAAAAAAACTTTAAAAATCGGTTTTTCTATCAAAACGCTGAGAAGTAATGGCCAAAAGATGGAATGTCATACCTCGGTGAATTCGTCATTGAATTCCCAATCAAATGGCGTTCCCAGTTAACATTTTTTTTATTTTCAAATTTTCGAAAAAATTAATGACCCCCACCCTTATCAAAAATGCAAAAATTGGTCAAAATATTAATTTATTCAAAATATTGATTTTTAAAAATCGGTTTTTGCATCAAAACAAAATTTATTTATCTAAACCGAATGTGGATGGGTAGTATAGGTCGCCAGCTTTACAAAACAGTCACTTTTATGGCTTTACGTCTAATTTTGGCCAAGTTACAACGAAAGGACTCTATAGGATTTTTTGACAAGTCTCCAAAACCCCAAAAAAAAACTTTAAAAATCGGTTTTTCTATCAAAACGCTGAGAAGTAATGGCCAAAAGATGGAATGTCATACCTTTGTGAATTTGTCATTAAATTTCCAATCAAATGGCGTTCCCAGTTAAAATTTTTTTATTTTCAAATTTTCGAAAAAATTGATGACCCCCACCCTTATCAAAAATGCAAAAATTGGTCAAAATATTAATTTATTCAAAATATTGATTTTTAAAAAACGGTTTTTGCATCAAAACAAAACTTATTTATCTAAACCGAATGTGGATGGGTAGTATAGGTCGCCAGCTTTACAAAACAGTCACTTTTATGGCTTTACGTCTAATTTTGGCCAAGTTACAACGAAAGGACTCTATAGGATTTTTTGATTTTTTGTCAAGTCTCCAAAACCCCAAAAAAAAACTTTAAAAATCGGTTTTTCTATCAAAACGCTGAGAAGTAATGGCCAAAAGATGGAATGTCATACCTCGGTGAATTCGTCATTAAATTTCCAATCAAATGGCGTTCCCAGTTAAAATTTTTTTTTATTTTCAAATTTTCAAAAAAATTGATGACCCCCACCCTTATCAAAAATGCAAAAATTGGTCAAAATATAAATTTATTCAAAATATTGATTTTTAAAAATCGGTTTTTGCATCAAAACAAAATTTATTTATCTAAACCGAATGTGGATGGGTAGTATAGGTCGCCAGCTTTACAAAACAGTCACTCTTATGGCTTTACGTCTAATTTTGGCCAAGTTACAACGAAAGGACTCTATAGGATTTTTTGATTTTTTGACAAGTCTCCAAAACCCCAAAAAAAAACTTTAAAAATCGGTTTTTCTATCAAAACGCTGAGAAGTAATGGCCAAAAGATGGAATGTCATACCTCGGTGAATTCGTCATTGAATTCCCAATCAAATGGCGTTCCCAGTTAACATTTTTTTTTATTTTCAAATTTTCGAAAAAATTAATGACCCCCACCCTTATCAAAAATGCAAAAATTGGTCAAAATATTAATTTATTCAAAATATTGATTTTTAAAAATCGGTTTTTGCATCAAAACAAAATTTATTTATCTAAACCGAATGTGGATGGGTAGTATAGGTCGCCAGCTTTACAAAACAGTCACTTTTATGGCTTTACGTCTAATTTTGGCCAAGTTACAACGAAAGGACTCTATAGGATTTTTTGATTTTTTGTCAAGTCTCCAAAACCCCAAAAAAAAACTTTAAAAATCGGTTTTTCTATCAAAACGCTGAGAAGTAATGGCCAAAAGATGGAATGTCATACCTCGGTGAATTCGTCATTAAATTTCCAATCAAATGGCGTTCCCAGTTAAAATTTTTTTTTATTTTCAAATTTGTCATTAAATTTCCAATCAAATGGCGTTCCCAGTTAAAATTTTTTTTTATTTTCAAATTTTCGAAAAAATTGATGACCCCCACCCTTATCAAAAATGCAAAAATTGGTCAAAATATTAATTTATTCAAAATATTGATTTTTAAAAAACGGTTTTTGCATCAAAACAAAACTTATTTATCTAAACCGAATGTGGATGGGTAGTATAGGTCGCCAGCTTTACAAAACAGTCACTTTTATGGCTTTACGTCTAATTTTGGCCAAGTTACAACGAAAGGACTCTATAGGATTTTTGATTTTTTGTCAAGTCTCCAAAACCCCAAAAAAAAACTTTAAAAATCGGTTTTTCTATCAAAACGCTGAGAAGTAATGGCCAAAAGATGGAATGTCATACCTCGGTGAATTCGTCATTAAATTTCCAATCAAATGGCGTTCCCAGTTAAAATTTTTTTTTATTTTCAAATTTTCAAAAAAATTGATGACCCCCACCCTTATCAAAAATGCAAAAATTGGTCAAAATATAAATTTATTCAAAATATTGATTTTTAAAAATCGGTTTTTGCATCAAAACAAAATTTATTTATCTAAACCGAATGTGGATGGGTAGTATAGGTCGCCAGCTTTACAAAACAGTCACTCTTATGGCTTTTAGTCTAATTTTGGCCAAGTTACAACGAAAGGACTCTATAGGATTTTTTGATTTTTTGACAAGTCTCCAAAACCCCAAAAAAAAACTTTAAAAATCGGTTTTTCTATCAAAACGCTGAGAAGTAATGGCCAAAAGATGGAATGTCATACCTCGGTGAATTCGTCATTGAATTCCCAATCAAATGGCGTTCCCAGTTAACATTTTTTTTATTTTCAAATTTTCGAAAAAATTAATGACCCCCACCCTTATCAAAAATGCAAAAATTGGTCAAAATATTAATTTATTCAAAATATTGATTTTTAAAAATCGGTTTTTGCATCAAAACAAAATTTATTTATCTAAACCGAATGTGGATGGGTAGTATAGGTCGCCAGCTTTACAAAACAGTCACTTTTATGGCTTTACGTCTAATTTTGGCCAAGTTACAACGAAAGGACTCTATAGGATTTTTTGATTTTTTGTCAAGTCTCCAAAACCCCAAAAAAAAACTTTAAAAATCGGTTTTTCTATCAAAACGCTGAGAAGTAATGGCCAAAAGATGGAATGTCATACCTCGGTGAATTCGTCATTAAATTTCCAATCAAATGGCGTTCCCAGTTAAAATTTTTTTTTATTTTCAAATTTGTCATTAAATTTCCAATCAAATGGCGTTCCCAGTTAAAATTTTTTTTTATTTTCAAATTTTCGAAAAAATTGATGACCCCCACCCTTATCAAAAATGCAAAAATTGGTCAAAATATTAATTTATTCAAAATATTGATTTTTAAAAAACGGTTTTTGCATCAAAACAAAACTTATTTATCTAAACCGAATGTGGATGGGTAGTATAGGTCGCCAGCTTTACAAAACAGTCACTTTTATGGCTTTACGTCTAATTTTGGCCAAGTTACAACGAAAGGACTCTATAGGATTTTTTGATTTTTTGTCAAGTCTCCAAAACCCCAAAAAAAAACTTTAAAAATCGGTTTTTCTATCAAAACGCTGAGAAGTAATGGCCAAAAGATGGAATGTCATACCTCGGTGAATTCGTCATTAAATTTCCAATCAAATGGCGTTCCCAGTTAAAATTTTTTTTATTTTCAAATTTTCAAAAAAATTGATGACCCCCACCCTTATCAAAAATGCAAAAATTGGTCAAAATATTAATTTATTCAAAATATTGATTTTTAAAAATCGGTTTTTGCATCAAAACAAAATTTATTTATCTAAACCGAATGTGGATGGGTAGTATAGGTCGCCAGCTTTACAAAACAGTCACTTTTATGGCTTTACGTCTAATTTTGGCCAAGTTACAACGAAAGGACTCTATAGGATTTTTTGATTTTTTGACAAGTCTCCAAAACCCCAAAAAAAAACTTTAAAAATCGGTTTTTCTATCAAAACGCTGAGAAGTAATGGCCAAAAGATGGAATGTCATACCTCGGTGAATTCGTCATTGAATTCCCAATCAAATGGCGTTCCCAGTTAAAATTTTTTTTTATTTTCAAATTTTCGAAAAAATTGATGACCCCCACCCTTATCAAAAATGCAAAAATTGGTCAAAATATTAATTTATTCAAAATATTGATTTTTAAAAATCGGTTTTTGCATCAAAACAAAATTTATTTATCTAAACCGAATGTGGATGGGTAGTATAGGTCGCCAGCTTTACAAAACAGTCACTCTTATGGCTTTACGTCTAATTTTGGCCAAGTTACAACGAAAGGACTCTATAGGATTTTTTGATTTTTTGACAAGTCTCCAAAACCCCAAAAAAAAACTTTAAAAATCGGTTTTTCTATCAAAACGCTGAGAAGTAATGGCCAAAAGATGGAATGTCATACCTCGGTGAATTCGTCATTGAATTCCCAATCAAATGGCGTTCCCAGTTAAAATTTTTTTTTATTTTCAAATTTTCGAAAAAATTGATGACCCCCACCCTTATCAAAAATGCAAAAATTGGTCAAAAAATGTATTTATCTAAACCGAATGTGGATGGGTAGTATAGGTCGCCAGCTTTACAAAACGGTCACTCTTATGGCTATACGTCTAATTTTGGCCAAGTTACAACGAAAGGACTCTGTAGGTTTTTTTGATTTTTTGACAAGTCTCCAAAACCCCAAAAAAAACTTTAAAAATCGGTTTTTCTATCAAAACGCTGAGAAGTAATGGCCAAAAGATGGAATGTCATACCTTTGTGAATTTGTCATTAAATTTCCAATCAAATGGCGTTCCCAGTTAAAATTTTTTTTTATTTTCAAATTTTCGAAAAAATTGATGACCCCCACCCTTATCAAAAATGCAAAAATTGGTCAAAATATTAATTTATTTAAAATATTGATTTTTAAAAATCGGTTTTTGCATCAAAACAAAATTTATTTATCTAAACCGAATGTGGATGGGTAGTATAGGTCGCCAGCTTTACAAAACAGTCACTTTTATGGCTTTACGTCTAATTTTGGCCAAGTTACAACGAAAGGACTCTATAGGATTTTTTGATTTTTTGTCAAGTCTCCAAAACCCCAAAAAAAAACTTTAAAAATCGGTTTTTCTATCAAAACGCTGAGAAGTAATGGCCAAAAGATGGAATGTCATACCTCGGTGAATTCGTCATTAAATTCCCAATCAAATGGCGTTCCCAGTTAAAATTTTTTTTTATTTTCAAATTTTCGAAAAAATTGATGACCCCCACCCTTATCAAAAATGCAAAAATTGGTCAAAATATTAATTTATTCAAAATATTGATTTTTAAAAATCGGATTTTGCATCAAAACAAAATTTATTTATCTAAACCGAATGTGGATGGGTAGTATAGGTCGCCAGCTTTACAAAACAGTCACTCTTATGGCTTTACGTCTAATTTTGGCCAAGTTACAACGAAAGGACTCTATAGGATTTTTTGATTTTTTGACAAGTCTCCAAAACCCCAAAAAAAAACTTTAAAAATCGGTTTTTCTATCAAAACGCTGAGAAGTAATGGCCAAAAGATGGAATGTCATACCTCGGTGAATTCGTCATTAAATTTCCAATCGAATGGCGTTCCCAGTTAAAATTTTTTTTTATTTTCAAATTTTCGAAAAAATTGATGACCCCCACCCTTATCAAAAATGCAAAAATTGGTCAAAATATTAATTTATTCAAAATATTGATTTTTAAAAATCGGATTTTGCATCAAAACAAAATTTATTTATCTAAACCGAATGTGGATGGGTAGTATAGGTCGCCAGCTTTACAAAACGGTCACTCTTATGGCTATGCGTCTAATTTTGGCCAAGTTACAACGAAAGGACTCTGTAGGTTTTTTGATTTTTTGACAAGTCTCCAAAACCCCAAAAAAAACTTTAAAAATCGGTTTTTCTATCAAAACGCTGAGAAGTAATGGCCAAAAGATGGAATGTCATACCTTTGTGAATTTGTCATTAAATTCCCAATCAAATGGGGTTCCCAGTTAAATTTGTTTTCATATTTTCAAATTTTCGAAAAAATTGATGACTCCCACCCTTATCAAAAATGCAAAAATTCGTCAAAATATTAATATTTTCGGCAAGCCGAAGTTCATATATCCTTGTAGCTTTTGCAAAACCTAAATATTCTTGAAAACATTAAAATTATGATTTACTTGCGTATATATTTAAAATCTTTGAAGTTATGATGATTTGCAGCTTAATTAATTAATAATTCCTTTGACAGCTATATAATATCGTTTTCCGATTTTAATAAAATTATATTACAAAATAGAAAAGTTTCATTTTTAAACAAAATGTTTTTATATATTAATGTTTCTATGGGAGCTATATGATATAGTCGTCCGATTTTGAAAAACAATGCTAGATTCAAATATTTGAATGTTTATCTCTACACGCAGAGAATATTTATTAAAGTATAATTTATGAGCATATTTAAAAAAGGTACATATGGGTCATCATTGGTGTTTTTAAATGTATACTCACTTTTATAGTGTATACATACTATTTATATGTAGTGCCCAAACCCTAGTATAAAGAGCATTGCTGAAATAGAACTTTCATAATAATATTTTGATTGTTTTAAGTAAATGTCAGCTTAAAAGCACTCTTCACTTTAGTTCACTTTTTTTTCTGGATAGATTGGTAGAACAACTTCAAACCCTTCCTATGAAAAAAAACTAAATCGGAATGAAAGCGATGGAAATGTTTTAAGCCAAGTGCCGAGTACTTCAAAGTCCGGAGTGGGACTCTGGCGTACTTACTTATTTAAAAGTGAACTGCATTGGTCTGGTCGTTTATTTGTGCAAACGTGGGCGTTAATCTGCTCTGGGTGATCAATTGTCGGCTCCCGATTGTCATGTTGACGCATTAAGCCACTTGTCAATCATCAACTGAGGGCCTTAGTCCTTTCCCGTCTTGACCGTACTGGTTAAATGCCATTTCTGACCAATAAAACGGTCTATGCTCGCAATTAAATATGGTTATTTGATATTTGTTAGCAGAGTTGGCTTTTAAATTAAATTAAATGAAAGTTAAATAGGCACCAATAAATATTATCAATAAAGTTTCGACAATTTACGAAAAATGAAATTATTAATTAATAGTTGCAGGTACATTTGAGGATTTGGCCATCGAAGTAAATTCCTTTTCATCAATAAGCAAACGGTGAAATCGATTCAAATTTGTTAGATTAAAAGCATGCTTTGTAAGCAAGCAATTCCATCAAGACAGACATTTTAAAAGGGTTCTCGAAAGCCAACCTGACCGGGTTAAATATCTTAAATATCTTGCTTACCCGAAGCTTTAAAACGTTATTATGGTCTTCATACCTCCGTCCTCCGGAAGGATGAGTTATTTTCTGTTTTATTCTGTTTTGTTTTTTAATATTGCGGCTAATTTAGTCCGACCGTCGGTGCAACAAAAGACACAAGAAGGCGAGGAAATAAGGATAGAAATAAGAGAAACCGGGAGTTGGGCGCAAGAGGCTTTCCACCAGCCATGGCAATTAATTTACATTAATTTCCCTTTGTTCGCATGGCATTGTTTTCGTTCTTTCGTTTTCTTTTCTTTTGTTTTGTTTTGTTTAGCTTTGCTTTGCATTGGGTACCTGCCAGCTGATTTGATTAAAAAACAATTACAACACTTGGGCATCTGCTCTGTACCGTTTCATCGCGACCTGGAATTCCAAAACAGCAGCAGGAGCATCTGGAGCATCTGGAGCATCAGGAGGATCAGGAGCATCAGCAGCGTGAGAAGTGAAAGGATGTCGGACAAGCAAAAGGATCAGGAGAAGGATCAGGAGCAGCAGGTGACTGGCAGCAGCAATGGCAGCTGCGGATCTGGACCGCAACTGGAACCGCAACCGGAACCGGAAGTGAAAATGGAAGTGCAGGTGGTAGAGGCAGTGGGAGAATCGGAGGCATCGGGATCGGCCACCGGATCCGAAGCACCTGCTCCGGCCCATCCAAATCCAAATCCAACTCCGAATCCGAATCCAAATCCGGAGCTGGAGCGCGACAGGGACAGGGATTCGCACGGCGACAGGTGAGTCGAGCGGATAGCGGGGAAAAACATCTCCAGCCACGCACCTACCGTGCGACCTTGTCAATATCCATTAGCTAATTGGGCATGCGATGTCAGGCAGTCGGGCCCAAATTAAATCAACCCAATTACAATATCCATAGCATGCGTATATAATTAATTATATAATCCACATTTTATGCATATTATATCAGCATTTTCATCTGCATCGTCATTGCGTAATACTAACATTTTCAAGCGTTCCATCCCCCATCAAACACAGCAAGCAAATCTAAAGAATTATGTAAAGTTATGAGAGTACCCATACTGTAAATCAAACACCATTAAATATACTTTGCATTGTTACTTTTTAAGCAAAGCCTATCATAAATATATATATTATACCCCCCAATATTACTCATTAAGATATAAGGAATATTTATTTAACTCAAACTTAAAAATCTATATTTTAAATAGCAAGCCTATTTAAAGCCCAGCTACATAACAAAATTACACCACTCTTTTCGATCTGATGTCATTTTCATTAAGTGCACCCTCTCTTCAGATCCCAAGCCTTATCCCTATTTCAATCCCAATCCCAATCCCATTGCCGTAGCCATAGCCATACCCTAACCCATTTACCTGGGCCAAAAACCTCCGTTGTATACTACGTACACTGTGTTAACACATTTTGCGGCTGGTGGGGGATTCCAATTAGGGAAGCTTTATAAATAGAAAGCAGCCACTCCCAAATTGGACCTTAAAGCACAAAGTGAACCAAATCTTTTTGGAATACTTGGCCAGGGATGGGGAGGATATCCTCGGTTTCACAGGTGTCCTGAATCCTTTTTTGTCCTTTTTATTTTGCCAGTCGGAATATACTTTATAATACCTTTTTTCAATTATAAATTATAGTAAGTACTGTCAGAAATTAATTAATTCGTCTGAGAGCTTCTGATGTGTATGCGTTTTTTGGTTCAGGGATGAAAAGTGAAGGGATCTTATCTCTATTGCCATTATTACCCACTGATTGTGCAGTTGCTTACCATCTCTTATCTGCCCTATCGCAAAGTAATTTACGGCCGGATCAACATAAATTTATTTCCAATGCATATTCCATGGCCAAAACTAAAGCTTCCACCTTGAATTGATTCGGCCACATTCTGTTTGTTTTTTTATTTTTGGAAAAAATTTCAATTGCGCGTTATTTTTTTTTTTTCGAATCCGTTCTTTAAATTGTATCAGCGTTATTGGATGAGTCCTTGAAACAATTAACAGAAAAACCGAACTGAAAAATCGATGAGGTGTGGTTAGATACTTGTACCTAAGTGAATTGATATAAATGGGAGAAAAATATGTTGCTTCCTTTTCACTTACCTAGTTATAGATTTGTATTTATCATAAGATAATGCTCTGTTAGTTATTTTTATTTATTTTATATATTTTTTCATGCAAATTTTTGCAAATATGCTAATAAAAAATAGCATAATTTAACTAAAACTTGAAGATAAGTTTATTCCAACGCAAATGCAAGGTATAATGTTGTGTATTTTAACGTGTTATTACAACCAGACTTCATTGGATTATCTTTCTAGTATTTTTTGGAACCAATGTGTTCTCTTTCCCTAAAAGCCTTTTACGATTATACCAGAATATTTTTTATTTCTTTAAAATAATTATCAAACAGAAGTCCTGTTTTGTAATAAATGGTTGTCTAGCATTTGTTTTATACCTTATTTAAAATTTAGTCTTAATCATACTAAAGTTAAGTTGGCAACTGACATAATCAAGTTCTATCGTCTGTGTGTTTTTTTGTGTCATTCGGGTCAATTAGTAAGGAAAATCCTATTTGAAGTTGAACTTTGGCAAGAGTCCCACTCCAGAAAGTTTTGACTCCTTTTGCCGTGTTTTCCCCCGAGTTTTCCCCCGAGTTTTCCCCCGTGCCAACCCCTGTACTTCTGGTATTATGTTTTCCCTTCCGGCTGAGTTCCCTCCAGCTGGCTCCTTCGTCCTCTTCTTCTTGTTATTTCCGGACTGTCCCTTGGGGGCCACTTCCTCATCTTCATCCTCGTCCCGTTCCCATTCCCGTTATCGTGTCGCACTCAATCATTGCTCCATTCCGAGCATTCAGCACTGCAATTGACACTTTGTTGCGCGTTTTTGTTTGAACAATTTTTTTTTTTAATTAAATACCTAATTGGAGGAATATCAAACCGATGAAGCGTTGTCTTTTCGGGCAACAGTAAGGGGACATTCCGGCCAAGAGTCACTGCATTGTGGTGTTCAAACACCAGGACAGCGAACAGGAATGCGAGGAAAGTGAACAGGGCAGCATTGTCATGGCACATCCTGTTGCCCCACGAGATTCGACAGCATAATTAGCAACTCTTCGGCAGACATTCTTTCCTACTCTCCGTGGATTTTTCAGGCCAAATCCCACGATTTATTGCTGCCCGAGCATTAACAATGTCTTTAAGCAAGCCCGGAATGGACTGGATTGGGCACTGGATGGGATTGCGATTGCGATTGGGATTGGGATCGGGATCGGAGTTGGGATGTACTCGGAATTGGCAATGAGCCCCTGGCTATCCAACGTGGCACGTGATTTGGCTGCCAGATGAGCCAACTGGGAGCCCATGTTTCCCACACGCACTGCCATCACCATTCAGCCCTGCCAAATTGTTAATGGAAATTACTAGTTATTAGCTGTTTTGCATATTTTGATGAATCCTGCCTCCTGTGTTTTTCCACTCTTACTTACCTTAACTTGTTGCCAGTAGATAGCATTGATAGAAACGAGAAGGGATAATTATTTGGCTCACTTTAAGTTCATTAATTTGGGTTTTTTAATACTATTACAGCTGGGACTTGAACTTGACCTAAATAAGTAATAATTTAACTAAGGAACGGAACTTTGTACAATGATTTAAATAGCGAAGAAATAAAATTCTGAAATAATTTAAAATTAGGCAATTTTTTAAATATTTATTCTAGGGAACGAATGCAAACGTGAGTTTAATCAGTCAACAAAATATTCAATAATCCAGTTTATTTTTGAAAATCTCCAAATTACTAGTTTGTCAAGTCAATCCCGAATTGGGATGAATTCCACCTCCTGCAAGCAGTATATATCCGAACTGAATCCAATGGATCACTGATAAAATATTTGTATCAAGTCGTGAAAGGCAGTCGACTTCCGTTGCCGTTTCGCCATCCCAAAACCCCTTTTCGATGGCACAACTTTATGCGCACTTTGTATCTGTATCTGTATCCTTGAATCTCTCCGTTTTTTTTTTTTTTTTGGCCGCCTGCGAATTATTAAGTTTTCACGGGAAGAGATTTTTTCTCGGTCGGACGGGTGGTTAAGCACCGAAATGGAATGTGCTGGCATTGGCATCAAAATCGAGCAGGTATTGCCATACCCTCCTAAGCCGTGGCTCAATGCGAAAGGCGAGTACAAAAGTAGGGAAATCGACGTCTGTTGGCAATCAACTGTACACACAATTGAATCCGATTCAATTGACCAAACAGTCTGCTAAGAGAAGCGAATGCGAATGTGATTTCTAATCAATGGTGAGTCGCTCGCCGGGAATCTGGCCGTGACTGCGATTATGGCAGCAGCTCCAGATCTGGACCAGTGATTTACGGTCTCGAAAAATCCGCTTGATGCCAGATCTCAGCTCTCAGTTAACAGTACTCAGCTCCCAGCGGGTTTCGGCATTGGCATTCACTGCAGGGCCAATCCGAAAGCCAGAACTTGACCCCACCACGTGCCCCTGACCACTCTCCCCACTACACTCCTGAGTGTGGACACCGCCGCCAAACGGAGACACACTGCCACAATTAAACGCACAAGGACATGGTCATGGAAGAGGTCGTGGACGTGGATGCGAATGCGAAAGCGAATGTGGGGCGTTCCGAGTGGCACAGGGCGGCAACAGTGCCACACAAACGAACCCAACGCTGACCTTTGACACCGTGTTTCTCGCAGCAGGGACTTCGAAATGCACTGGGAGTAATTGGGGAGGCTTATACATACATCGTTTAGGGACACCCAATACCCCACCATTTCAGTCATTATATTACTTTTATTTTTTGGAAAACACCACTAACATATTCCAAGAATTTGTATCTTCATCTTCAAACAAACGAAATTGGTAAAACAAAAAAACATAGCCTTAATAATTAATGTTCCATTAATAAGCTTGATTAGCTTTTGATTGTTATAATATAATAAAAATATATAGAATAATTACTGAATAATTCTCAGAGAATAATAATAAATTTCTTTTCAAAATTTCATAAATATATGCCATAAATATTTTCTTTGTATTTAATACATACATGCTTAATAACAACAACAAATGAAAATTATAATATTTTGAATCCACTCATTCTTTAATATTTACTTATAAAATTCTTTTAAAAAATTCTTTAAAAAAACGAATAAGCATTGTTCTTTCCAAAGTTCAAACGATAGGTTTAAAATTTGAATAAAAAAGGTCACTGACGAGTTATTTAAATATTTTCTTTCCTGCATAAATAAATTTTCTGAAAAACAAATAGCACTTATTTCGAAGGTGACATTTCAACAGTGAAATCACAGAAAACTATTTGTTTATTTTGATGTGAATTACTTGTGAAACATGTCAACATGCTAATAGCCTGGAACAGAGCTAGTTCTAAGAGAAAATGGTAACCTTGCCACTGAGGGGCGGAAGGAGCAATTGGCCAAAATGGTATTCGAAGTAAACCCAGAAACGTGACGGGATTCACAAACGGCGTTGAACGCATGCCGGAATACCACAAGGACATCATAGCCGACCAAACTGGGTGGCTTTGCTTAGAACACCGACAAAGGCGACAAAGAGCTGCCTCTGAAAAAAAAAAAAAAAAACAAAAGCGCAGACCACAAGAAACAAGGTGTGGTAGCATCGGAATCTATGTTGAAAAAAAAAACCCTCTTCTACCAGTTGCTTTTCAATATCAGTTACGACTGTTGTGTTAAGTATACGCCACGTTGCCCACAAGTTGATCTTGAAACAAACGTTAACAATACAAACTTGCAAACTTAAACTGTTTTGCTTGTGAAATGCGCTTATGTATAGTTGAACTTCTGCAATTTAAATCACCCTAAGGCCATGAATGTTTTAAATCATGCAGATATAATGAAGGAGTGAAACATAATGGTTGGAAACAGACATATTCAGTGCAAAAAAAATGTAAAGGGCAACCGAAAAGTTCAAGCGATAGAATTCTTACATAAAAGTAAATTTTTGATAGAAATTATAATAGTACAAAAGCAAAAAGTTGTCTGAAAATGTTTTAGCATCCGTTTAGTTCTTTTCTGTAACATTGTTTTATTAAATATTGATAAAAGGAATAATAGTATCAGAATAGTGCAAAACTTAAGCTCTTAGGCTTGAAAATGTATTTTATTTTAGCTTATTTTATTTCAGCTTAAAACTTTTTAAGGTATTAAATAGTGGCTAACCTTGCCAATGTTCAATGAATATTCTGCCTTTGCCTTTGCTTTTGCTTTTGGTTTTGGTTGTGCCATTGTCGGCAGTCGAGAACAGACGTCTTTTGTCTGCGCCCTGTTTTCAGTTTGGACCCGTCCTATTCAACTTGGCCCGGCTATCGGTTACCAACTGACGTCACAACAGACGATGCAGCAACATCAACGGCAGCATTCTGATCTCGTTGCTCTGGCTGTGAAAGAATAGACTTATTAGCAACTGTTTTGGGCCAAAATCGCAGGTCAGGATTCAAGTGGAGCGGGTGGAATAAATAAAGTTTATGTGCGCAACGTACTGTTTGGGCCCTTTGTGTTTTTTGGCTTTTATTTTGGTCACCACATCATCGATTTTTGTGTGACGGCGAGCTCTAGCCAACACACACGCCCACACACACACGCCCACACACACACTCACACGCACACACACTCACACATAGTGTAGCACATGCATACATACATACGAAGATATGATTGACGTTGGCAACGGTAATAAATCGCCATTGAAATTTGGTTGTTCAGTTTGCCCGCTCTCGATTTTCGCTTTATTATCACACACTTCCCAAAACAGGTAGGATTGCTCTGCCTATTTGCTTGTAACTAAATCCCAATCATTTATTTTCAAAACTAAAACGTTGCTGAACCCTCAGCTCAGTATTTGAACATAAATGGAAAGATGAGTAACATTATGCACATTTTGCACTGCATTAATTATAATAAGTCTAAAATGGGTTTTATTTTACTTTTTGTATGCATTAAAAGTTAAGCTATGATATAATTTTTTCCAAGCCATCGAGGCTGTTAAGGGCATTTTACATAAGAATTTGTATTAATTTAAAACTTCGTTTTTGAATGCGCCAAAAAAATTGTTGAATTTATTATACAAAAGATTGCGATATGAAAAATTTCCTTTTTTTTTTGTTTTGCTTAACTTTCGAAAATAAAAGTTATTGCTAACAAAAAAATCAAAGAGATAAGTGAATCACTTATCACTCATATGATATATATACATACACAATTTATTTTTTGAGTACCCTTCAAATTTCAAAATCAAATTTAAAATCAAAAATATTCGTAAATATTTCATTAGTATATTAAAAATACAAATCAAAATACGACATTTAAATTTTGATTTTTAAATACAAATTATAATCGTTGCGTTATTATACATATTTAAGGAAAAACGAAATACTAAATGTCCGGGAAGAGATTGAAAGAGCATCGAGAGATTGCCAGAGAAAATTGCTTTACACTAATGATAACGAATACCACCGGATTGCGGATTGTTGTCAATAGACAGCTGGTCGAGATATGAATGGGGAAAATGTTTGGCTTTGCCTACAATAATAAGCAACCTGCTGCGAATCAATTAGTGTTGGCCCAGACTTTGGCCGGGCTTATTGGCGTTTAATTGGCGTTGCTCCGTTCGTAATCCTCCTTGGTGAAATTCCACCAGGTGAAATTCCACCCCCAGCGTGGCTCGAATGTCTCCGGCCGGAGAACAGTGTGTGCAACAGTTTTCGGAGTCGCACACAAAATGTATTGATTGCTATCGATTAGGCTGACTGTGTGGAGCGTGGGCGTGGAGCATGGGCGTGTGACAATGTAGACGGTTGGCTGCAAAATAAAAATATTGGGCGGAGTTGGAGGAGGAGGAGGAGGAGGACGATGAGGAGGAGGAGGATCAAGGACTTTAAGGACCAGCGATTGACATTTCCAAAGTCCGACGACTGGCGATGGACAAAGTTCAGAGCAAAGCGCAACAAATGTTATTTTATCCTGTTGCCGCTCGAGTCCTTGAGACCTAGAGTCCTTCAGTATTTAGTCCTTGAGTCTTGGAATCCTGTCCCCGCTTCAGTCACTTGCAGCTGCTGTTTTGCACAAGCCTTTTATCGGTTGCTGCTCTTTTTTCTCGCTGGCCGCTCCAACGACTTCCGTTTCCGTTTCCGTTTCCGCTTCCAAATCCGGTTCCTCTTCCGATTGCAATTCAGTTTCAGTTTCAGTTTCAGTTGCAGTTGCTCCCCGCATCTGTTTTCAATGTTGTTTGTTAATTTGTTTGTGCAGCTGAGCGGTGGAAAATGTGCAGGTGGCTGTCTTAACCAGATGGCCAGATGTGTGTGCTCTCTGACCCAATCCCTGATTTTTTTTAATCCCAGGAGGCGACTGCCACATACATTTCACGAATCACTAAATCTCTCGATTGCCAGCTTGCATATCTAAGCTTGGGAAAGTACTTATCTTTGCCTCTGCAAAGTGCAATTGGTAACGCACCCACGATTTGTCAGATTAAATGAACAACAAAGAGCTACCAAATCATTTTTGCAATTATATGGAAGTATTTGCAGTGGCTTTTTGCCTTAGAAGTTATCCCTGAATATTGACGCAAAAGTGAACGTTAAATGTTCCCGAGAACCACGATTTTCTCCTTGCCAATGTAAGACAGCTCTATACATATTGAATGTGTGGTCTAAAAATATGCCTTGCAACAAATTCCGTACTAATGATCAATTCCCGGAACCATTCTGATGGTGGCTCACACTGGCAGAGCTTATCTTTCACCGTTTGACACTTTGTAGGAATGAAAAACAAGCAGTCAACCAATTCGAATCCACTCCAATCATTGTCCCTTTCACATCGGCCTTGAACTGGGCCATCACCAGTTCCACTGCCCTTCATATTGACAAAATTTTCAGGGACATATTTTACGAGGCTGGAACGTTGGCAACAACCGGGCTGTCAAACACAGTCGGAGTCCAATGAAACGTAGCTGCACAGCACTTGCAGCTTAAGTTTGTTTAAATATTTGTACTGAAAACTTAATTTATTTAAATAGCTTAATCAAAATTAGTTTGTCTTAAATAGCGTTGTTTTTTTTTTGATTAAAAGGGGAGTGTTACTGAACATTAATATTCCACATATTTTAATTACGAAGAGGACAATCCTTTTTTTCATTGCATAATTACAGACACCATTATAAATAATTTGGAAACCCTAATGATTTCTCTATCACAATTATTATAATTATTTCATGCAACCCTTTTATTAAATGGGCTATTAGCACATTTTTTCGCCCAGTGTGCCATGTGGTAGCCAGTTGGCCACAATGATCAATGGCTGTGCTTTCTAGTTGAATTTCACGAGCTGTTGCCGCAGCCGAAAGTTTATTAATTTGTTATCCTGTCACTTGGCCGCTTTCATTGCCTTTCATTAGATTCTCCTCCCTGCTCTGCGAATCCAGAGACCGCAGAAATTAATTACCGGATTATTAGACAACTTCATTGGCCAGTCTCGGCGGCTGGGGTGTTTGGGCCAGTGAAAGGGGGCGTGGCAGTCAAGGCGATAAGCCCATTTCAGTTCAATTTTCACCATTCCCGGCAGCGGCCATTTGGTTTTGGGCTTTTATGATTAACATTTAATAAGAAAAGGTCACGCACCGAAAGGCGGTGGGTTGATTGCGAGTAATTCGAATAGGAATAGGGATTGGGTTAGGGATAGGGACAGGGATAGGGTATGGTCAGCCCTGCCGGAGAAAACTATATCAACAGCATTCCAGTCGCATCTGGGCCCGGCTAAATTAAGTGCCCAACTTAAATAACTCGAATTAAACATTAATAGCGTACTTAAAAGTTTTCCGTTTCGTTTTCTTCGCCGCCTTCGTGTTTCATTTATTGCTGTTGTTATTCAGTTCGTCCTTATTGGATTCGATTGTTGTTTGCTGGGCGCTTATTTTTTTTTTATATTTAAAGATTTTGGGTTCTTTTGGGGCCAATTTGTTGTTGAACCGAGGCCAATTTCTTGATGAAATGATATCGCCCTGAACTTTGGCATTCGTCTAAAACTCTTCCCAGTCGAAAAATCGATTGCTGACCCATCGATAGAGGAGCACTCTGCCACTTAAGCCGGTATTTCAATCTTAAACGGTTCATCGAGTTTCCCTTTGATTAAACAATTGATTCCATTATGCCTGCTCTATTTCTTTTATACCGCATCCATTTGATTTGATATTCTCATGACTGATTTTTCAGCATGCATATGTGCATGGCTGTTGTATGAAGGTGTATTTCGAGGCAATTATTTTGGAGTTATTTTGTTGTGCCAGTGTACAATGGCGATGCAGAAATTCTCGAAGCTTAAAGTCAATTAATGATACAATTTGCCAATAATCTATTATTCGCAGTCTATTTATGTTTGTGGAATATGCAATTTCGTTGTCATGGATGCGATTTACTTGGAGCCGACCAGATTAAATCAAAGGATTTATCAAGCTAAATTCATTTGTCGTTGACACTACTCATTCTCAGACTTTTCCGCAATCCTGCGCAGTGTGTTGTGTTGTCCTTGCAGAGATGTAATCATGAAATCCCTGCAGATTCCTCTCCATCCTGCAGATGCGCCTGGCATCAGCGTTCGAGCAGATACTTATTTAATAAGCCCGCGACACGTCCTCCGTGTTGCGCCTAAGTGTTTCCCAAAAGCAAGCAAAATTAGGGGCTGCGATTGCATTCCAATGTGCTTAAGCCAATTTCATATACTTCACAGTGGGTAGAAAAGACAAAAGTGTAGCAGGTAGGGTTGGTAAAACATCGGTAGTGTGCACTATCGATAGTTTTGACTATCAAAAGTATCAAAAATTGTTCAGCCTCAAAAAACAATAAACAAAATATCAAAAGAAACAAATCCAAACTCATAAATTATTTTATTTGAGGCTTTTATACAAAGCAAATTATCACAAATTTGATAGGGCGATGGTGAGCCCAAACCATCGATGTCTGTTAAGTTGTATAACCGTCGATAGTATCGATAGTGCTATCGTTTGTTTTAGCAGGGCAGCTCTTGGTGTCCTTTGGCCCACTGTGCCCATGCAGGCAGGCCACTTCAGCCAATCCAAGTTCGACGCCAACCATGTCTGGGCCGCTCGAGATGTTGTCAGCTTAAGTGCTTCATTTGAGGCGCCATGAAATATGCAACAGGCCGCCCAAGTGGGCTCCCAGCAAACAGAATGTACATGCACGTCCTCGAAGCCGTACAATCCTGGTACTCCTACCGCTGAGGTACTCCTACAGATGATTGCAGCCCATCAGGAAGGGAAGATGGGCCTCTTTTAGATTGTGCTGCCTCCAATGCCTCGGATTCGACTCCAATTCTGTCCTCACTTTCGCTCCCTGGGGCTCAGTATTGATATGCTATGCTCACTTCGGGGCTTCTATGTGGGACCTGCCATAATTTCACTTCGTACAAGTGCCTGCTAAAAGACATTCTAAAATTATGCATGTCGTCTGAATTTTCACCAAATTGTCGCAGCAAAAATGTCTGTTAGCTCGTTTCTCATCCACAAATAATTTTTTTAAATGTTTTTTTTTTGCTCTGAGAGCTAAGGCAGAAAATGTTTTTAATGTGTGCAGGCAACTCGAGCCGCATGTTGTGCCAAAAGACGTATCAATTTCCAAATTGTGTGATTTTTTCAACCAAATTATTTTTTTTCAATGTCAATATATACCTTTAATCAGCGTTTAAAATTCGTTAAAGTTATGAAAACCATTATGATATTTATTATTGGATTTATAAAAAAAAGCCTTCATTAAACAGTTTTTTTTTTTTTTAAAGAGAAATTGTCACGAATATAATTTAAGTTCGAAAGTCCAAAGGATGATTACGATATACCTTATTTTTCTTACAGCATACTCTAGGTTTATTTGTAAATGATTTCAAAACTCTAGTGATGAAATGTAGGTAAGACATTCTTTTTTTCAGCATTTCTCTTATAAGCCAAACATTTTAATCCATTTAACATTTTTGATAACCCATAGATTTTTTTTTCTAAATCCAAAACGATTGGGGCTAAGTCTAAATTAATTAAGGTCTTTGAGCCAAATGAAATGATTTTCTTTTCAGCTGTCTTTTTTTCCCTGGCGATTGTATTTGCGCCGTTTAAGGCTTTGCTGTCATTTAAATACAAATGAAAACGGTGCGCATACGTCACAGGTTGGTGGTGGCAGAGGGGGGTGTGGCGTTGGCAGATGGGCGGCGGTTAGGCCATAAGGGTTTTCCAGACATCTGCATATTGCCATTGTGACAGGCGGACGTAAAAGCCAAGCATTGCAGGATGAAATTTTCGACCTCCCCTTTGCACATGTGGGAAAGTAAAAATATGGGTGAAAGCCGAAGGAGCGAAGGAGCGTGTGTGTCCTCGCTGGTGAAGGAGAAAAAAGAAAAGGGGCTGGGGTTTGGGGGTTGGGGGTTGGGGGTTGGGATCCTTCTGCAATTTAGCGCGACAACAATGGCGGCCAAGTGGCGCCATCATTTCCTACCGAGCCCAAAACTTCTGCTCTTCTGTTCTCGTACTTTCTTTTCTTTTTGGGGTAGGCATACAAAACCCAGAATTCGTATGTGAACTTGTGTATTTGTATTGCGGCGTTGTGTTGTTTTGTGTTATGTAGTATAATTAAAAACCCCGAGCAAAAACAAGGAAATACAAGACCAAGGGAAAGGCGGCATCCAGGCACGAAATTAAATATTTACGTGTCCAATTAGTAGTTAAAAAAAATGTAAGCAATTGAAAGATCAAAAGCAGAGAGAAAAAAAATAAAATTAAATGCCGACGTGTTTTTTTCACAAAGCATACAAATTCTCTTTTTATAAAACACAACAATTATGAAGTTAAAAAAACCGAACTATTAAATAATTTTTAAGTTTGCAACATAATTGCCATCGCTTAAATTAAAGCCTTGAAAGTGAACACGTTAAATTAAATCATTGTAAATAAATTTAAACAGCCAACTCAAAAAAAAAAACACTCCAAGTATAATTTTGAATACTTTTGAAGAAAGCAAAATTTGCTATCAGCGGGCGACAATATCTTTTCGTAAGTTATAAATCCCCATTTAGTCAAATTTTTAACATTTTAAAGTTCTTATTTATGAAATACTCTTTTTTAATACAATGACTTTGTATAATGCAAAACAATTTTATCAAAAGTTAATTCATTAAATATGAGCCACGTTAGAAGAGGTCGTAAATAATGATATTTTTGCGACGTGAGTGATGGAAATTAGCTTGGGAACTGAATGGATTACATACGATGAGGTGAAGTGAACGTATCCTTTAAGAAAACCGTTGAGAAAAAAAGAAACTTTTAAATTTTATGCTTGGGCAAAAAGGCACAGATTGTTATTTGCTACGAGAAGGCAGTTATTCCACCCTTAAGCCCATTATTTGTCACAAAAATAGCCGTTCGCCACATTGTTTATTTGCAACCCACACAATCTCGTGCCAGAGGGACCACAAAAGCAATCTCATCATCGACACTTTTTGCTATTTATTTTCATTATCCTTCCCACAATTCCTCGCACTAATCAAATGACTGGGAAAAACAGTGAAACAGCAACGGCCGTCGACCGAGGAACATAATCAACGATAACAAAGTGGAAATTGAAATCAAATTGGTACACGCAAAACAATTTGTGAGAAAATAGTTTTGTAACTACATATTATAAAAAGATTTCTCTTTTTGTTTGCTTAACTATTTATCATTAAAATATGTGTAGTTTTTTGTTGCCTTCGTTTGGGTTCTTTGCCTTTTTTTCCCACTTGTGCCTTATAATTCTCAACTCGTTCGAGCACAGTATCTTTTCTGCCGAACATCCATACACACTTCTACACTACACTGAAAGCCAAAAAACCCACGCCTGTCAATGGCTTATGATGAATTAACGTTTGGAAATGATAATTTTATAATTTCAAAAAAACAATATTCCTTTGAATGCATTTGAATTACTAGTTTATTTCGATTTCTGGTTTCGTTTGTTTATGCCTTTCAGCTAAACACATTTTGGTTTAATCTTATTTAATGGGCTTTTGTTTGTTTTTTACTATTACTTGCCATACCTACATATATATGGTTGTGAGAGCAAAAAAATTTGCTGATCTGCTTGTGTTGAGGGTTATGTTGCCGGCAAAGCAAAAAATAAAAAATCGCAATAGCACTTGCTTTTATTCTCAGCAACGCCCATAAAATGTATTGATTGAGCTTTGACTGCTAATGATGCAAATGCAGTAGGCTTTCGGGCAGAAGCGTTGTGAGCAAGTTCCTAAAGGCGCCCCTACAAATTGCTAAAGAGAGGGCGAGGGGGGAAGGGGGGGGGGGGGGGGGGGGGGAGGCGGTACACAGCATTGTGGGTTGCTGACGATGGGGGTCTTGAGGGGGCGGAAAGGATTCAAAACAGCAAAGAACGAAAGTGGAGCAATGGTGCAACAACAGGCGAACAGCATCATTAAAATGCAATGCATCAACGCGCGATTGTCTGTATGACAGTGTGACAGTGTGACAGTGTGTGCGGTGGTGTGTGTGGACATTGTTGTTTTTCCTCATTTCCCATCGGCTCCGACACGGCACTCATAATTAAACGCATTTTGTATTTAATTATGTGACGTCAGGGCAGTCCAGCAATAGTAGTTACTATCTGGATAGGATCCTTCATCATTCTCCATTTAGCAGCTCGCATTTCGCATTCCCTTTCTCTGACCCCTCGCATTTTTGCATAATAGTTTTTGGATTTAAGTAGAGCCCTCAAAGGGATTAGTGCTCAGCAACAATTTAGCAACGAAATAGGCGAAAGCTAAAACCCTGCCAGGCTGAAGCTGTCCAAAAACAAAAAAAACAAAAACCCAGGCTGTCAGCCGAGAGTCGAGGTCCTGATGCCAGGATCTCAATGTGGACGAGTTGAGGGGCGGCAATGAATTGGTCCTGCTCTGGCAATTGAAGACGCTGCCAAGTGTGCCATGAAAATGTAATGGCATTGCATACTCCATCCTTTCGGACAGGCTACCAGATACGAGCCAAGAAAAAGCTCTGCAAGCTACGTTGTTTTTTCATCTGACGCTAAGCCTTAATGTTTGCGTTAAATTCAACAAACGGCCGTTCCTATTTCAACAACTAAGTGATGAGGATAGCTTCATACAATCGCCCTTTTGTTTGCCTAAATGAACCGTACTCGTGGTTAAGCAATTAAAGGATCTGCCCTGTTTGCCATAAAAAAGTTATGGCAGGAATATGCCTGGATTTCCCCATTGGGCTTATGTCACAAGGACGCTGTGCAAATAAAAGTTATTAGCCATTTTCCCTTCGCCAGTTGAGTCTAATTTTGGCGCTAAGCCCAGTAAATGCTTATAATGCTGAGGCATCTGTCATTTCAGCTTAAGATTTCAATTACGGCCATTGAAACGAATCAGGTGTATCCTTTTCTGCATAAGTTCGGCATGTGTAGGTATTCTGTTTTTTGTCTTTTACTAAGGTCTCTTCAGTATTTCACGTTCGGCATTTTGTTAAAGCCAATCCAGTCCAAAACTCAAACCATCAGCCACCAAAAAAAAAAATGCAAGCAACAGCGGCTTATTTATTATTTATTTGGATTTACCTTATCAATAAGGACGTTTAGGAACGGCACAAGCCACAAAGGAAGTTCACATAAAAAATATTTCGTGTTGGGATTTTGATTCTAAAATGTTACATGAACCCTCGGATTTAATGTAATGTCGCATTCAACATTCTATTTAGACAGAAATTAAAACAACATGTTCAAATATATCTGTAAAATATGTTTAACATATAAAATTCATATTTGAAGAAAACAAGCTTTCTGGTAAAAAAAAAATAGATTAGTAAATCCAAGTAATTTATACCCAATTTAAATAAGATTCGCTTTTTTTTTGTGTCCATTGCGGTTATTAATGATTTTGAATATGTATTTATTAATTTATTTCTTTGGGTGTACGGACAGACATATGGATAAATGGTAGGACAACAAAATTTTATTATCTGAAAATTGTATCTTAATTTTAACCATATTAATTAATTTTTAATCTAATATTTTCCAATAAGTTCAAATAATTAAATATTATGAAACTCACTTGCAAGGGAGCTGCATTAACCTACAGGTAACTGGATGTAATGAGAGCGTGTGAATATTTTAACACGAAGGCAAACATAAATAATCCTTAGACACAGTCAAAAGCGTCGAGGTTGTTTGCATGGAATGCATTTAACGTATACTACCTCAAATAATTTATTTAATTTGTAGTAAGCGGATTTGCTTCGACTTTAAAAGTTCACCAAAATGTTTAGTGGCTCATTTCTCTGGTTAATGGGAATGTTTGCGGATTGTTGCTTCTATTTTGGGTAAGCACCCGAATTATCTAAATATAGAAGTTATCAGCATTAATATACATTTTCCGGCATTTCTCGATCAATTTTTAAGGCAGCATATTTATTTTGAAATTGGTTAGCTGAGTATCGGGTAACTAAAAGTCGCGTTTATTTTCGATTCTCATTCCAAACCGGATCCCATGTAAAATTATTTAAATTGCGACTAATGTCCTTCAACAAGTACGTGATTTGGCTGGCTTGGGTGTGCATAAATGGTGTAATCATCATAAATTATAAAAATGGAGGGGTGTTTCCTGTTATAATGCTAATAAAATAATGATAGATTGAAGCATGTTGCTTAAATATATCTAGCCCTAACAAAATAAACGTTATTTACTGTTGGATGCGGATATTTGCAGTTAAATAAGTCAGCAATTTATGATAATAAGCGTATTAATAATTCAAAAGCAAGTGCATACGCATAGTTAAAACTTAAAACTGCTATTGCTAGCATATCAAATGGGGTAAGCTAATAAAACCCTGCACACAAAGCATTCCACATCCGCCCTGTGGCCCATTGGCAATGTAAATATGTCCGAAAAACGCAACGACTGAATGGCTGGCAGACTTAATTGGAATTTAAATCAAAGATTAACTAATTTGGTGCGGAGTAGTGTGCACAGCTACTTGCAATTCAGCTGCCAGGTTTTTCCCCACTTCAATCATGGTTGAAGCACAATTTAAGGCGCGTGAATTATGCATGCTACGAGGAGCAGACTGCCGCCGCCGCCGCCGCCATTCGTGTGTGCTGGATTTGGGTCAGAGTGGCAAAATCAATAGCACCCTGTTCGGGTGGGTTGGCAAAAAATGCCAGCGACAACGGCAGGTAAATTCCTCCGGCCCCCAAATCGCAAATCGCTTCCATTTATATGCCGTTACTTCAGTCATTTTCCAAATCAATTTTCAATTTGTATTCATAGCAAATTAGACGCGCGACTGAAGCGAAATGCAATGGCCGCCACCCTCGCTACTGTGCTTCTGTCTCGAAATGTCTCGA
The DNA here is from genome assembly GCF_025200985.1 of Drosophila gunungcola. Classification (NCBI taxonomy): domain Eukaryota; kingdom Metazoa; phylum Arthropoda; class Insecta; order Diptera; family Drosophilidae; genus Drosophila; species Drosophila gunungcola. The sequence goes on along the minus strand of NW_026453194.1, from coordinate 195,542 downwards.
AATTGTCTTGTCATTCGGGGCGATGGCAGCGCCAAATTCTCGTTGGAGCGTTAAACTCTGCCCGCATTAATTTGCTCGGCAGGACTGACCCTCGTCGCCTTTGCGTTTGGCAAAGCCAATAGGAAATAAACGGACAAGTAACCAACGAAACAAAATGCAAACATGAAACGAAATCCACACAAAGCACTTAAATTCAGGGCCCCAGAAAAAGGGCATAAGGCAGAACTCGTTCTTCACACCGGGAAAAATAACAAAAAATGTTAGCAAAACCCAGTAGAAGGTCTGGTCTTAATCGCTGACAAAATCTGAGGGAAGTTTTCCCAAGAAATGAATGATGCAATGAAAGAATATTTTTTATGTAAAATTAGTTTTTTGTTGCAAATTGCCCTTTTTTTCAGCACAATGTAAGCTTTTGTGACGTAAATTTTTTTTTTTTTGGTGTTAGGAGCAAATATTTTAGCAATATCTAAGCTAAAGACATTGATGATTTTTTGTGAGTGTACACCATGCCAGTGGCATTTCCACAAGGAGCAAAAGTTTGACCCACTGCTTTTGTGACCTGTATTGCTATTGAGTTCTTTGCTTTGCCGACATGACCAATTTTATTTAAAAAACTGTTAAAGGAATCCATCGTGTCCTTCGGAGTTTTACATTTCTGTCACTAAACTTTATGAAAAATAGAATTCTTTAAATTGTTGCACAAAAACAAATTCAATACAGAATTATAATTTTTAAATTTAAATTTTAAAGAAACCTAAACTTAATGTGTCTGGTGTTTTAAAATGTATCAAAAATCTACTCATTTTATAATTTTCAAAAAAATTACTGATAGTTGCATTAAATAACATAGCACTTGCTTATGTTAAAGTTCGTTACTAATTACTTTTTCGCAATATAAATATTATTCCATCGCCAATTTTTCGTAATTTATTTAAATCAACTTACACGAACAACTCTTCGTATTATTTGTAACAACGAAATATCCAACTTCAGACATTCTTTACGTTTGCTACTTTTCGTTTTATGTATCAGTAATCTTTTGCAGGACATTTCACAATATAACTTGAATGCTAGTTGGCCTCAAAGGCTCAGAGACGCCGTTGCGAGGGTAGTTTGGAAAGCGGCCTACTCTCTCTTTTCACTTCTTATCGTTTTTTTGGTTTAACGCAAGAAAAACAAAACAAAACGCAAAGCAAACACACTACCCAAAAGGTTGCTAGGGATGAGTGCCGGCCACACGGGCTCGTATTTGTATGCAGATATAAAAACTTCAAAGCACACACACTTAGCGTGCTTAGACACGCACTGCTACACACACGAACATGGCGAAAAAGGCGAGAGGGCGAAAAGGCGGGTGGGCGGAAACGGAAACGAAAGTGCAAACGAAAACGGAGAGGAGGGCGGGGGACTCCATGGCGGCTACTTGATGTCGCTGTCACAGATTTTGTTACGCTTCTCTTTTGGCTAAGCGTTTGCTAAGCTGAGGGTGTGGGGGGCAGAGGGAGGGGGAGGGGGAGGGGTAGGGGCAGGGGATCGTGATCCAGGACACGTGGCGTTGCATTCGATGCGTGACATTCGCCGGGTCAAGTGCAAATTGGCTTAGCATGAAAACGTTTTTGCAAATCATTTCATGTCATAGTACATATCAAATTTTCCCCTTTCTTGTGGTATCCCTTTTTATTACAACCAAAGTGTAACAGATTGAGTTCGTTATTTGTTTTGCACATTTTAGCGGTTTTTATTTTTTTTTTATTTCTTGTTGACGGCTGGCTTACAGGCGGTTTTTATATTGTTTTGCGGTTTTACATTTGTCGACAGGGTGAATTACCAACAGTTTCAATTTATTGATTCTATTCCCCTTTCACGTGTTTTGCTCCCTAGTTTAATTTAATTTAGGTTTTTATTTCGTTTTCATATTAGCAACCAGAATTTCCAGTTGATTAAAGTTTCTTATCAGCACTCTAACTAACAATTACCAAAGATATCATGCCGTTTTGTAGCTGTATGACTTCCACCTTTAATGAGATCACAAAGAGAGTTCTGGATTAATCCTTGCAACTTTTTTTATTAAGGCTTTTAAGTCGTAAAAAGTTTACTATATGTTTCGGGTTGCATTAGCTAAGTGAAAAGGCAAAGTAAACATTGATTTAATTCGTTTTGAAATGTAACCTGGCTGATGGGAAGTCTAATTGCAAGCCACAACACAAAACAGCCAGTCAACTTTGTCGTTTTTCCAAGCTGTTACTAAGTTGTTGGCACACATCTCCTTCTTTCTCGAAGAATTTGGCCACGGCAAACTTCCAGATTCTAACCAAAATGCCCAAAGGCAAGCACACAAACAAACAAACACTGAAAGACAGGATGCGACATCCCGCACACACACACACACACACACATACACCCAGTGGTGTGTACTCAGCTGCGGCTCATTTGATCGCTGGGCTTGGCCAATTGACGGAGGAGAAGACTTTTTACGTAAATATTTCACAAAATTTTTGCTAATTCGACTCCTGCCCCCACTCATCATTTGCTCAGCTGCTCAACTGCTCGTTGTCATTTTTTTTTGTTTTCTGGCCCCCCACAAAAGTTGCCAAAAGTGGAGCACCGTATCTCGGCCTCTTGGCCCAACATAATTAAATCCGGAAACATTCGACTTGCGGCCCAAAGGTTCATTTGGGACTATTGCCTACTTATGCGGGCACAACACTCCAATCAATATGCGCATTGGGAGCCTTAAATAAGGTTAAGTCCATTGGTGGATATTGGAATTTGGTTCAGAGCTAGTTCTGTGCAACCTGAGTTTATCTATTTTTTTTTTTTTGTTAAAACATAAAATCTTTGTCAACCTTATTTCAAACAAACTAGTTAAATTAATTGAACTGAAATAAACGAATTTGAAACTATTGAACACTATCTTCAAAGAATGTGTCATCAAAGAAAATTTAAGACCGTTCTGTTATCGCTTTCAACGTTTTGCGTTGGAATATTGATGGTATAGGCACTCTTAAGGTGTTTGCGCAATAGTTTTAAAGTATATTACTCATACGCACTGTTGCCATTGCCTATTACTTATACACCTTACTCGTAGGTTAAAATGATATGTTGCTTAGGATGATAAGTATGTAGAAAAGGGGTTTCGATCTTTTAAAGTCTATATATTCTTTAAAATATAGGAGCTAAAGATTTGGGACTAAGCACACGGATTATACCAAAAACTTTCAAAATCAAGAAAATATTTCTGAAGTTTTTACGAGATTAAAGTTAAAAGACAGATAGGTAGTTTAACCTTTATCTGTTTATAAAACTAAGTTTCTCACCGCAAACCAAATTGATAGTGGATTGTTTTGATTTTAGTTATTAGCAACTCTTATTTAAAAGTCATTTAGTTGCATAAAATGATGAACTAGGCAACAAGAAACGACCTGATAACCAGCCAAATGGTTTGGAAAGAAAGTTGGCTCGCACTTGATGTTCACCAATAGTACGGTTACGTGTAGAGTGGCTGCCGACGGTCTGTTTGCTGAGGTTTCGCCCAAGTTCAAGTGCTCCAAAACTTTCACTCTCGATTGGCAGTTTCCTACCCGTTTCGGCCATAAACGGGCAAGTGTCGTTAAATATACATGAGAGCGCCCCGAGCGCATAAATTGTTGTTTAATGAGTGCAAACGCAAAAGCAAACGCAAACGCAAACACGAACGCAAACTCAAACGCAACATGTATACTCGCACAATCGGACTCCATTACCAGGGAATTCGCTTTGTGCCCCGAAGACTTTGAGCTTGGCTAACAAGTTTGTTCCATTTTCCTGGGCGACTGGCGTTTTGAGTTATTAATAAATAGAGTGTTGCCCACCCACGCACACACACACACACACATACACAGACACACACACATGGGCACATGTGGAGCACATCCGTTCAGGTTCTCATCAATATTTACCCTGGCCAAGTAATTGATAGCTTATTGATTTACATGCATGAGAACTACCTTTCTTTTTTTTTCCCTACTCAACTGAGTGCTTTCCTTTCACGCCTTATTCATTTTCCAAAGAGCTTCGAATACTTTACCTGTATGCCTATGCATTTAATTGTGCTTAGGTTTTGTGACCTTGAGAAGGGTACAAGTATTTATTTATTTATTTGTTTATTTCGCCAACAAAATAATCATTTACTGGCTTCTTAACTAGACCTAGCTAATTACATAACTAATTAATAGTAGAAAAATAATTGCAAAATGCAAGTATACAAAAAAAGGGAAATAACTTACAATAAACAGGGCATAAGTCAATTTAGGATAGGCTTTGAATAAACTATATCATATTAAAATCCAAAAAATGTATTTAAGTTTGTTGAAAAGTTCCATATTTTAAAATGGGGCCTGCCCCAATTTTAGCTTGCCAGCTTTATGGGGTAAAATCTACAGATTTTTACACAAAAATTTAAACTTTTTGGCAGTCAAAAACAATTGTATTAATTGTTTATTGTAAATAAACTGCCAAGTATAAAAGCTATTTGCTTAATAAAGTTCGCATGACATTTGCCATCTCGAAATGCTCGAAATCTGAAAGGTAGGCCAAAATATAGAAAGTTAAGTTCACCAGGGGTGAAAGTTATGAGGCAACGAAGGAGATAACCAAGTGGGCGGGGCAGGAGACAGCTGACTGATTAAGGCGCAATTGGAAGCTGTCTCAGCTGACTCAGCTGCTGATGATGATGGGCTTTGCCAGTTGCCGCAAAATACAAAATTCCCCCAAAGCCACACACGCACACTCCTCAAATCCACTTCCCTATTCCCCAGCCCGGTGCCTGGATGTCTCAGCTCGGCAAGGCCTGCCCTAGGCTCAGAACTCATTAAATTACAATAAAATAAATATCGCACACACACCCAAGGCAGAAAAAAAAAAACGCACCGGAAACTCACATAAATCTCGTCATAGGAATCCAAGGCAAAAGAAAATAATTCCGGAAACTTGACAACATCCATTCAGAGCTGGGGATGAACATTCGAGGTCGGGAGTCGAGTTAACAAAAAGTAATTTAACAATTCACATTTAGGTGTGCCGATTTTTCAAATATTACTTAACTTTTTTAATTTTAATTTTTTTTTTGTGTGAAAACACCTTTAAGTGAATTTTATTTTATGTTTATTTATTAAAAAAAAAAACAGAGGTATTTCGAGGGGGATAATTCAAAGAGCACATTAAAATAAGAATTTAATCAAATATCTGAGTTTACACTGAGTAAATATTCTTTCATAAAGCTCTCGTTTGGCAGTAGAATTGCTTAAGTCTGATACATATATATTATAACCAAAATTAAACAAAAAATGGAGTGAAAGGAAAGGAAAACCTCAAATTAACGAGTTCATTTAATAGCGGACATTTTTCGTTTATTGAGTCGATTGCGTAATACACCGCCTTATTGTCATTTGTAAATGTTCAACAGTTAAGTCATTAAAAAACAGACACGAAATTAAAAGTTTGTATCAGGGCATATTTAAATAAATAATACAATTTTAATTGAGTAGCTCTACTTAATGTTCTTTTTCCGACTAAGCGCTTAACTTACATAAACAATCATATAAGGCTAACAGTGTATAAAAAGACCTACGGTCTCCTGAAAATTTAATGCATATTTAAACACCTCCACAAACTCATAAAAGTGCCTTTAAATACTTATTCGCCATATAAATAGTATCGCCCCCAAACATGGTATCTAATTAGACGAGAACGAACTCAAAAGCATATCATTGTACCCACTTCCTTCTTCCTGATCCCTATACCCGCATGCCTCCAACTTCTATCATTTGAGAAGATTAACAAAATGCCTGTCCAACTCTGCAAATATGTAAAAACGAACGAAATAAAAACACCATTTAACATTTGTGTACAAAGCCAAACAAGCGAAAGGGGCGACAAGAATGGAAAAAAGAGCAAAAACTTTTCATTTTATGACGCATCAAAATAAAAGGTCGTAAAAGCGAAATGGCACAAAAACCCGTCCAAATCATGAGCGCGAAAATATAAAAGAAACACTGCATCCAATAGACCGGAGTAAACAAATACATAAACAGGCGAGCAAACAAAGAAGACAAACATATGTATAATACTAAAGAACACTAAATAAACCTCCTTGGCAGTAAAAACTCGACCGGGGGGGCATAAGCCGAAAAGAAATCAAATGAAATTAAATACGCAATGCGCAGATATGCAAGTAAAATGTGTACATATATAATCCCATGCCTCTATATAGTATTTAAGCCTCCCTTTTATATATGTATAGACAGTACGGCAAGGTGTGTAACCAACTTCTTGTCATTTCTTCATATTAACCTGTCCAACTGTGCGCTGCTGATGACAATGTGATGCTGATTCTGATTCCGACTCTGACTCTGACTCTAATTATACCACAGTGCTAACAGCAGCAACATCAGCATCCGCACTAACGCCAGCCACAAGCGTTTGAATCGCTTCACCCAGTTTTTGGACCTCCTGCCCTTGGGACTCAGCTCCAGCTCCGTCAAGCTGGCCACCACATCGTCGTCACCACAGTCACAATCACAATCACAATCACAAACACAATCACAATCACAGAGCCAGCCATCCGTATCAGTATCCATGTCCCCGTCGCTGGGCAGCCCGCATCTCAGCAGCTCGCAGCTGGAGGTCTCTGCTGCCGGAGACAGCCTCCAACGATCCATTAGCTTCCACTCCGAGGAGCTGCTCCTGGACGTGGTGACCGGCGAGGAGTTCCGTGACCTGCAGCACAGGTAGTGGGGACGTTTGGGTGCACAGCACCTGGCACAATGTACAAAAAACACACCAGACATCATACACCAAACACAACACACACCTGATATGAGTATTCAAACACGAACGGCAACTGCAGATGCTGCCCGGGCCACTCGGGCGCATACTTAATGTCCTGCTTAACAGCTAGGGATAAAAAGGCATAAAAACAGCGGGCAAAATATTCAGCTGACGAAAGAATGTTGAGAAGTACAAATGGACTTGTTGAGTAAATCAAATAAATTTTATTTGACTCATGAGTAAAATTATATTGAGATATTGTTCAACCTAAATTCAAATTATTTCAACAGCAAACTTATACGTATTTCTATAAATCAACAAATTATTACTTAAAGCTTGTATGACTGAGTAACAATAAGAATATTACAAACAATTATATACATTTTTATATTTTTAAGATTTAATTGTTTGGCATACTCCCTCATAAGTTATCACTTAAGCATAGCTTATTTTGTACTTTACGTAATGATGCGTTTTATAAATAAGTATGACTAACAACTATTTATTTATTATAATTGAGGTGTAAAATCATTATAGCTTCAATGTTTTTAAGAATATAGGCATATGTTTAAAATGTTTTAGATTTGGATGTTTTAAAAAATATTTAATTTTTATTATCTGCAAGGGTGTATAAACTTTGGCGAGCCGAAGTTAGCTTCCTTGTTGTTAATCTATATTTTACAAAGGCACGCCATGGATGGATAAATGTCTGTATGGCAATGGTGTTCATCGTTTGTTATTTCTTTTGACTTACAACCTTTCTGCCTTGTCAGTCACATACATATACTGATTATACTAAAAGTCCAAAACAGGAGTTTAAAGTTTTCTTTGCCTACACGCTATACGAAGCTATCTTTATCTGCAAAACTTTCTTTAAATCTTGTTGCAGTGAGCGCTTAAATCAGAGCCAGAAGCCATGTTTATTGATTTAATTTGTTTAAATACTTGTAGAATTTCGACCCCAGCATGAACAGATTGTTAATAAAGACTGGGGCTTGAAGTGAAGTCCAGTTTGAAACCCACTTGTTGAACGTTAGAGTGAGTAAATTCTCTTCAAATCACGCAGCAATTGCGACAATGCGTACTCGACATCAGTAAAACAATGCGGCAGCCCAGAAATCAAAGTATAAATGGATGGACAGGGATTGGGGTCCTGGGGTGTTGGTGGCTAAACGGTGGCTACATGGTGGCAACACAATACCCTGCTGGGGGAACTCAAAACCCGGGACTTAAGCACGCGAACCACCTTTGTGGCGATGAGAGATTAGGGATTAGAGCTCGCAATGAGGATAAGTGGATTAAGTGACAGTGGCCACAAGCGGAGCTTGACCGCCCACTTTGGCACCCACCTAAATGTATTTTTATCGAGCCAAATTAAATTTCGATTCCAGCGAAAATGAAGTAGTTGTGGTGTTTAAGCCATGTGGGAAGCAATTATCATATAAGATTATCACGGGAAACGCTGGCTTAATTGAAACTAAACGAGTATGCCGGTTTGATGCACTCGGCAGGTTTATTTTCCAAGAATTTTAAAACGTTTGTAACTGCTTGAAGGAAAGCCAAGTTGATTTAGTCATTTCCCACCATAAAATAAGCTTTCTGGGGACATAAAAGGGTAAAGATTTACGACTTTGTGCTGGCCATAAACTTGACCAACAATAAAAAGATTAATTTTAATACTAATTCCAAAAATGTTAAATGGTTAGGAGGTTAAAAATCTGAATTTGTTGAGCCAAGTAATGGGCTCTAGAAGTGCAGTTAGGGGTCTCCTTTCTGCGAGGAATGGAAAACTTAGAATTGGAAAAGAGTTTTACCAAAATTAGAAGAAGCAATTTTAATGGTTTTCTAAGAGAATTCAACAGGTTACGCAGGTATACAGCCAACTAATTCCAGGAACCATTTGTACTTATCTTGGTAATTGGGTACTTTTGAGTGAGTTAATGCCGTCAAAGCTGAAATCTCTGATTTTACACAATTTCAACGATTTAAAAATATTTATTTCATGGAATATTCTCTTGGAATCTAAACTCCTATGTTCGTTTTAATTTCGGCTTAAACAGTAAAAACGGTTTTAATATTGGAAAACAAATTATCGAATTTAGTTCCCAAAAATTGTGATTTAAAGGAAAAAATAAAATGAATGCGGCTTTATCCGAAATTACATTCCACAGAAAACTTAAGATTTCAAGAGAAGTTAAAATATTTTCATTGAATATTCAACAATTATCAATTGTACAATTGGATCGTGAAAATTTAGAAATCATAATAGCACCTGAATGGGCATTCAAATTGCAGTTCGTTTTGTATCAGTCTACTATTTAATTGGCAAATTGGGGAAAAAAACGGTGCACCTACTGCAAGTTTGAGCGAAATGAGCGGATTGAACTGTCGCCTTTTGGCCTTTGCCACTTCCGCGGCGGGCCAGCGCCTCATCAATCACAGGAAAATAAGGGCAAATTAATTAATTACTACCCAGCTACCGGGCTGATGAATAGTGGCTGAATAATGTATTTGAGACGGCGTGGGACGGGGCGGTACTTTCTCGCAACTGACAACTGTGTAAATCGAATTAGCGGAGAAAGCGATGCCCACTTGGATGACCGGTCAGCGGTGGTGAAAGCCGGCACTCAAGGTCACTCGGCAACATGGCAATGCAATTAAGGGGAAGGGAGGTCTCTCATCGAGTGGTGACCGCAGCCAGTGTAGACAATTAAGGAAGTAGTAACCAGTCGACCTTGGCTCTTCCTGTTGACATGGCGCTCATTCGATTTGCTTTTTAATTCGCGCATTCTGCATTCAGCATTCAGCATTTAGCATTGTCCTTGACATTGACATTGACCTTGGGCCGCTAATTGCATCACAATGGTTTCAGGTGGGGCCCAAACCCAAACACAAACCCAACCCACCACCAACCAATCGCATCGATCAACCACTGTCATAGCTTTGGATATTATCTTCATCCTTCGGCGAATTGGTTTTCAAGTTCGTGTCATTAAGCTGAGATTCATTGCTGTCATTCCGCTCTATCTTCATCTGGGATATCCACCTGAGAGTAATCGAATGTCAACAGGATGTTGGGTGGTGTTAGTTTCAAATAGAAGCCATAAATAATGCGTCTCCAGCTATAATGGCACTCCCACAAAACAGTTGTGCTGCCCAGTTTGTATGCAGTTGCAGTAGTCCGTAAGCGGATTAGCAGCCAATCATCGTTAAAGAATTACTTTAAAAAAATATGTTAAACAAATGTATCATGTCCTTAAATTTAACGATATGCAAATAATTGATATTCATTTTTAAAGCATAAACACCAATAGCGGTACTGTTTAAATGGCTTTTGCTTTTCAACTTATTTCATTTTAATTATATTTATCCTTATCCTTCGCAACGTCTTATTCATGACCATGATTTCTTTTCCCAACAATATCCCCAACTTAATGATGCTGTCACAAATTAAATTGCACTCAAGTCCAAAAGGCAGTCTCACAAAAGCGGGATAATCGAATTTTATGAACAAGTTGTGCTAAACTCTTTGCAGTTCGAATTTAGTTTAGTTTCGGAAACAAATTATTTGTATAATTTGTATATTATTACTTACATTACATTAAGTTAAAATTTAATCACGATTTTATGCAAGCATTCCTGTAAATTAATCCAAATTTGGACTATTGAAAATTATGCAAATATTCGCAAAATCCTTTACTTAAAGCATGACTGCCAACAAAAAAAAAGCAATATAAATCGTGTTATTGCTATTAAGTATTAGGTTCTCCACAAGAATGCCACAGTCCAGAATTATTGTGGGGAAGGAAAATTAATTATCGAGTGGGAAAACTTTGTATAAAAATGAGAGCAAACAACTAAATTTGATTTTAATTAAGACCTATGCTACGTTCATAACGTATTGTTTGGCTTCGTCAGCCTTTAACTTGGCAGTTATTATGATGAAGCAGACGGATGCCATTATGCAGAAATGGAAATTGAGTTTCCTGCTGCATCGGCATCTAGGATTGCAGTTTTAATCAGGCCATTTTCCCCAGCTGGCTTTTCAGCGCCAGCAAAAAGTGACAGAATTCGCGGGAAATTTTGTATTACTTGGCTGTCGAACTCAGCGGCAAATGAGTCTGCAGCGAGAACTGCAAAAAGCCGCAAGACCCTGTAAACTGAAACTTTCACCATTGCCCCTCAACTGTTTTGAACTGTTCTTCGGGGATTCGTTTCCTCATTAAATTTTGACTATGCTCTAAGCTGGGGAGACTGTGGTCTTTCAAGTCAGCTCGTATAGCCGGCACTTGAGCCATTGTTGCAGTCAACAACAAAAAAAAAAAGAAAACTTTCACTCGTGTGATGTCTGGCTTCGCTAAGATATACCTTCCCGTGGTTCATAATTTCATTAAAGATTGCCACTCATTTGCCTTCACTTGGAAAATAGTTATGTTTCAATCTCATAGACTTTCACCATTTCAGTGAGCCAATAATAAATGGCACAGAAATGTAATAGTATTTTACTTTGGCAGAAGCGAGGTGGCAAATTTTCATTTGCAACATTGCGAAAATTATGTTGAAAGATTTTGAGAGCAAATTATCAGAAGTGAAACTAATTAAAACGCTAAGCTCAGAGGCTTTTCCTTTCAAGGACCTCCGTTGAGGACCTCGACGATGGTCCGCCCAGCACCACCTCATTTGCATTTGTCGTGGTCTTGAACTCTCTTGTTTTCGCCAGTCAGGAATTTTAATTGCATATTTCTGGCAGCTAGAATTTGGTTGCTAAGCCACTTCTATGGACTCCAAGTGCAGCAAGGAAAGGGAATGGGAATCTAAATCGGATTGGGACTGGTACTGGGACTGGGAATACCGATGCCCTGATTGCAGATGCAGCACCTGATAAATGCCCACCTGACTGATTTAACGTGTTTGTGCACTGGAAATAAAATCGGCATTCGAGTGAGGTTTCCATTTGTCACTGCACCCAAAAAGCAAAGTGCTACAGACATCAAAGTGTGTTAAAATCACCTCAAAAGGTGTCCAAGAGTATGCAGTAAAAAAATTAACGTCTTTTTATTAATATATCCAATGGACTTTTATATTTAACATATATTGATGCACACTATTTACACACCTTTTTTTTAGCCAGTTAAACCCCTTATAAGCATTATTTTTAAGCCCATGCCTACACTTTTATGTTTAATTTCTGGGTTGACGAGCTTCACTAGAAATATACAAATCACCATGATTGAGCTGCATGTACATCCTATATGCCTATGTATTACAACTACAAATTAAAAAAATTAATGGCCATAATTAAATACTCTTTAAAACATCTAAATTTCGATTTAAATACATTGAAGCTATGACGCTTTTTAGCTCAATTAATCAAATTATTGCATTCTTCTGACTGAAAATAAAATACCCTCTGCAAAAATACAATAATAAGTATCTGGGATTTTATTTGTAAAATTTAATTTCTAGAAAAGCTTCGTTTCTCTGACTATTTTTTTCGGTGTACCGGCATCTCAAATCATATGCTTAGCAAATAGGTCAAAAAGACATGGACCAAAAATAATCCATGTGAAGACTTTTAATTCGAAATGAACGTCAATTAAATATGTGTTGCTTTATTTTAATTTCGAGCAATAATATTGTTTCCTAGGCATGAATGTATTTAAGCATTCATGAACTAAGTGAAACAAATAGTGTTTTTTTCAGTGTGTGCACGGGTCGAGACTTGCGGCCAGGTGACAATTTCATTGTGTGGCGAGGCCGAGTTGCACATTGTAGCCCCGCAAAATGTGTGCGAAATTGAGGGTCTTTGCCACAGGTAGCAATAATTTGCCGAACAGACAGCATTCTAATTTTTGCCGCAGAGCCCTGCGGAAAGGAAATTTAATTCCTGAGCCTACTAATGGTCGCCGTGTCAAAGGTCAACCTGCCACCGCTTGGGCCATCATTGCATGAATAATTAATAGGGCTTTAACCGCACATTTGGCGAACCGGGGGTCACTTGTACCATTGAAATAAATGCAGCTTAAATTCGTATGTTATATGTGAACTAACGTTTTTATTTAATATTACAATATTTCCCAACTAAAACTAATATATATTATTTTTATGATTAAACATAAGGCAACCAGAATACTTAAGGATTGGATAGTAATTTATATAAATTTGCCAAAGCCATGTTGCAATCAAAACAAGCTAATTCCAAAATATTTTTCCCTTAATGCTTAAATGCAATTTGTAAGCCACTGTACGTATTTTAATAACTGCTATGAATAGTTTATAGGTAGTTAAACTAAAGTATAGGGCCTGCAATGATGCACCTCACATCTCAAACAATTCACCATACTAAAAATAAACTACAAAACACATCACTTCACCCAAATTCTCATTAATCAACATTTACCACAAACTTTTCTTTGTAGTTTTAAAAATGCAAAAAATAAAACTTTAGATTCGTTTTCAACTTTAAACAATTGGCTTTGACTTTTCACTTTTGTCTTTAACTTTATGTTTGGCACTGTTGAACTTTGTTCTTTCAAATGTGAATCATTCGAACTGCTTGAAATGCCTGAAAAGAAAAGGGGCTAAAACGATCTCAAAATTGAAAATCATTTAAGAAAAAAGTGTCATTCGAAATTCAACTAAATGGCGCTTTAGAAAATAAAGAAAGTAGAAGTTCGAGTGAGTTACTTGGCATCTTTGGTTAAGCCATCAGTGGCAGTTCCCAATAAATCGCCTTCCTAATCCCAGTACATTTGCCCTTCTCGTCCAGATCCACTCACAGGGATGAGTTTGGCACCCAGCGCGTTTACAAGAAGACCTCGCCGAACTGCGTGCTGACCCTATATTTGCCGACTCGCGAGATTACGCTCACCGGCAACAATCCGTCCGTGTTGCGTGGCATTGTCTACGTGGACCCCAAGGCCATCCAGGGATATCGCGTATACGCCCAGCTGACGCTGACATTCCGGTGAGTCCGCCGCATCGGCTTCAGTTTTAACACAGAAACTGCAACTTTGCCACAACTGCTGCGCCTTCCTCGATTCCCCATTTTAGATACGGCCGCGAGGACGAGGAGGTGATGGGTCTGCGGTTCTACAACGAGGCCATCATGTCGCTGCACCAGATTTGGCCACGACTCGAGGAGCCCACGCCGGAGTCCCTCAGTCCCCTGCAGGTAATCATAGAAATTGAAATTATGCATGCCTTCTGCCATCTGCCGACACTTGGCGGCATCAACTCCTGGATCCTGACGAGCGCTTGACCGACAGTTTCTGGGGGAGGAGGGGGGGGTTGGAGCTGTCCAACTTTGGCATTAACAATTGATGACGCTGCGGATTGGCCAGCGTACAAGCCACTGATCCACCATCCTTCGAACCAACGCCATCACTCCGCCCGGGAAAGACCATAAAAATTTGGACAATTTGCAGGGGCTTGCAACGCCATAGCTTGGCACCTCAACTTCGCGAAATTTCGAGGGAAACGCGGCTGGAGTTTCAGTTCACTGCGTTAAAAGCTGCACTTAGTTCAACTAAAATCTGATTAAAGAAAGCCTTTAGTTAAAGCATTCTTTAAGTGTTTTCGCTTCCGATTTTCCAAGAAAGAGTGCACATTCCTCAGATGAATTAGTAATTTCCTTAATTGTACACTGTGGACAAAAGTTAAAGCTAATTAACTTAAGCTAAGGGGACGGATTCACCCGCTGCCATGGAGAAGAATATAATTAATATTCAACTCAGCAAGAAAGTTAATATCGCCATGCAGTGAAAAGCAAGTTTTAATTGTATCCAAAATGTCCTCCTGAAATCGTTAAAAACATGCCAATGCAATAATGATAAATTATGTTTATGTTTTAATAGTGGCAGTAGACAACTGTTTTTCAAATGTAATTAGCCTGTTACCAAGGAACTACGTATGTGCATTTCAGCACCCCGGAATTTAAACATAACTCAGCATTTACTTGATGTTTAACTGTTCCCATGACTAACTTTTGTCTCGACTCGAGACCCAACTCAGAGTGTCGGATGAAGTCCGGAGGCACTTGTCCTGGATTTTTATGAGCAGCACGTTGAGTTCGTCCGTCCGGATGCCGACATCTCACGTGCGCCCCTGGATATGTGTACACTAGGGCGGTCCAGAACTGTGTAAATATTTCAATGTCCTTCGTGAGGGTGGCGAGGGTTCAAGAATTTGAGGGAAAGTAAAACTGTATTTTTTTTAAACAATATGTTTCAGACTTTACTGTTTGTGGCACGGACTTGGTGTTATTTAAGAGAAACTTTGTTTTTTCTATTTAATACCTATATTTTTTAACTTTTGATGTGACTTTCGATTAGCAAGCACCAGTAATAATCATATATTTTTAGTTTCAGTTATAAATCATGATACAACAATTTTTTCATTAATATAAAAAAGATTTTTCAAATTAAAAAAAATTTAATTTTTGCTCTCCATATTTTGGTTTTAATTTTGAAAGAGGTCAATAAGTTGAGAAAATTGCAAAAGCAGGAATGTCTTTCTTTGTATAAATTTCCAACTGTAGGCATGTAACACATAGGTAATTGGATTGAAACAGAGAACATTATTAAAAATATTTTTTGGTTTTTGCGCTTTATTTTAAAAGTTTAAAGTATTTTTTTTGTTTTTGTGGCCCACCCTAGTGCGCATACATATAGATTTGTGTATTATATGTATCAAATGTGATGGGGACCGTTTTTCACCGGATTCTCCCTGCCTTCGAGAGTTTGTTCGGTGCACTTAAACCAATTGAAAATCAATTTCATTTAACTAAAAGCCAAACAAATGTTGGCGTTGCCGTTGCTCCTCCAAATTCTTTGTGCATTGTTTCGGATCCTCGCACGGACTTTCCATGGTTCGAATGGTGGCCGAAGGACAAAGGTCAAAAAACGGGGGGAAGCTGACCGAAAATTTCAAATTCAACTTTTCGCATTTTTATTAAATTTGACATGGAATAATTTTTTTTTTTTTTGCCATCCCATTTCCGACAACTTACTCCCCGCACGAATTCGGTTGGCCAATGGGTTTTCTCGCTCCACTTCGTCATAATGGACTCGCAGGCAACCGTATTCTTTTAGGGTTCTTAGACACACTTACACACCCACACACACACAAATACACAAATATATGCAATAACACACACAGGCGCACGCATAATTAAATAAATTTGATTTTAATAACTTGCCGAACGACAAGAGCCCACAAAGATAAAGGAAATTCGGCCAAAAATAGGCCTCAACAAACAGACGAGACAAGTGAGAAGGGGGTGCGTATAGATTGAATAGCACACTGAGAGAAATTGATTTTTTCGTCTAAAATATAAACAGATAAATGTTCTTGTTAAGCGTTCATTTTTATACAGAGGTTGTTTTTAGTTTTAGTCAATGGATTGCATATCATATAGCTGCTATTGGAAAAATCAGGACCATCGATGTATTTGCAAAAATGGCAATAGCGCCATTGTTTTAAGCATAAAAATTGAATAATTATATATTGTAACATTTTTTAAATGAAACATTTTTTAAATGAAACATTTTTGTTAAAGCTGCAAAAGTGCAGAAACTGATTTGTAGTTGTTGTCAAGCTTTGCGGCTTATGAAAAAACCAAACATGCTTACAAACGACGCAGCTGAGAATTTAAATGAAATAAAACTCAGTTTCCTTGGATTCTTTTGAAAAATGCAATTTGATGCCATTTTTCATCTAAACGGTATGATGCGAAAACCGTAATAAAAAGCTTTGCCCCAAGACAACAGAGTCATGTGTCAGAGTTTACTTTCATAAATGCTCACTGCAACCAGGCAGATAAACCACATTGAATTTTGTGGAAGAATCAGGAACACATAAAGCCCGAAGGACACGGCTTTCGTTGACCCGGCAACCTGAGAGTACACGTGCCAACGATTATGTTTACCTAGATATACGCATGTTTTTATTTCAAATTATACATTTGGGTGAGCCCTTATTTCGGGTACATTCCCGTCTGAGGGGGAACATAAATTTAGACTAAATTAATTAATTTGATTAACAGCACTAAGGTTTAAAAGTTATATTGGCATGTTTACTTTTTGTTTTTGTTGAGGAACTGCAATTACAAAAATATCTCTTATAAATCTCTTATAAGGGTCCACTCCATTGAACGTTTCTACACAGTTGTATGTACTTGCGAAAATGATATGCAAATGAAATGCTGACCAAAAACACACAGACAGTCGGGAATTTTATTTGCGACCCAAATGGCAAAGTGATAAATAAATCAACATATTACATTCTTGCTTCCGCGATTATACTGAATTCGGCTTCGAGTTTCAACTTCAATCGCAATGCTAAGCCGCAAATACTTCCACCCTTTGTTTTTTTTTCCCATTTCAGGAGGCCCTGATGAAGCGTTTGGGGGACGGCGCCCACCCATTCACCTTGTCGCTGTCCTCCTACGCACCACCCAGTGTCCAGTTGGTTCCGGCCAAGCGGTACTACGGAGCTCCGATCGGCACCAGCTACGATGTCCGCTGCTTCATCGGTGAGTCCTGCTTTTCCAGGGGGCACAAGCCAGTTGGGAGGTGAAACTTCAGCCAAGGAATGCCCGCCTGTTTTTAAAATCAGCTTTTCAAGGGCCACAGAATTATGAGTCATAGTAACACACCCCAAAATATATATACATTGAACGATAGGAAAAAGGATTTAAGTTTGTATTTCTATAGATCAATTATATGATGGTCTAACTGATTCAGAAAATGATACTCAACATTTTTTCTATTAGCCCCAATATTTTTTTACCCTTAATTGTGGTAATGGATTGGCAGAAATTTGGTAAATACGTTTTAGTGATATACAATATCTACATTTTTCGTACAACTTTAATTTAATTGGTTAAGAATTAAAAAAAAAAGATTATATTTTAAATTGACAATTTGAGTTTGTCGAGTAACATAGGCATAAACCAGGTTTAAAGCACTGGGCAAACTTAAAGTGAGCATTCCATTTGAGACAGTCTGGAGCGGAATGTCTTGGGACTGGGTCACAGACAGACATCAGGCTTCCACCTGAAGCACTCACCCGCAATGCTAACAACCTGAAACCCACCACCCACCACCCACCACTACCACCCAGCAGCCATCGCCTTCCAGACACCACCCTCATTCCCAATCAAACCCAGTCCAGCGCCATCAAAGATCAAAACATCGTCACCAACTGAACCCAGTGGCGACTTCGACTGTGACAATCAACTCGGCTCAATTATATGTGTATAAATATACATCTCTCCGCCAGCGGACACGCCCCCTTCAATCTTTGACGTCAGCACGGGGGGATTTTTGATTGATTTTCGTTACGATTCGTTTGGGTTCTGTTGTTTTTTATTTTGTTTTTCTTTTCGATGGAATGCTCTGAAAGTGGAAAACAACAGTTGATAAAAAACGGTAAAGAAATCTATCTTGGCAAAGCCAAATTTTGTATACACTTACAGTGAAAATTGTCCTTAACTCTCTACAACACGAAAATCTTTCCCGAGAAAAACTACTTTCTTTTGCCAACTTTGTCACTTTTTTGTGGAAAAAAAACTTGAACTTTGTTAAAAATACAAATATTTTTGAAAAAAAAAATTGTTCTTCTAGTTTAAATTTAATTTGAAAATTAAAATTTATTTGAGCTCTATGATAAAGTCGTCCGATTTTAATAATTTTAAAACCGTAATTCTGAAATATTTAATTAATACCAAAAAAAAAAAAAAAAATTAAAAAGACAGCGAAGTTAGCAAAATTTTTGCGGACACACAGACATTACTAGATGAACTTTTAATATGATATTCATTGATTTGCCAAAATATAAAATAAAAAGCCAACCCCACTGCAAGGGTATAATAATTAAATCAATATTAAATACTTTTACGAGTCGAAGCCGTCAGCTTGGATTCGAATTGGGATCACATTCAGATCCAGATTGTGATTCTGTTGATATTATTTTAGTCGCTCCGTGGCGCCCGAGGTCGTACGAAATATGTCCGTGATTCCGTATTTTATTTTCTTATTTTTTGGCAAGGATATACGCACAGTGGCTGCGCCATGCAATATCCTGTTAAATGAAACTTGGCCATCGCCGCTAGCCAACACGAGATTTGGTCCAGAATTATCCCCACTCCCGATCCCCAATTCCCGAGGCCCTATTCATGGTACGAGCCCCTGCCCATCGCCTTTGTCTCCAGGCAGTCGTGCAATTGTTAGATCCGGCATGCAAAGCTGCTCCTGCGGTTGCCCCTGGCAAACCACGCAGGGCATCCGGAAATTGGGGATGGGTTGGCCAGGTCCTACTGCTGCTGCTGCCTCCTCCTCTGTACCTCCATAATTACTCTGTGCCTCCAGTACCATTATTCTCCGCATTGTCAGCTGGACGAGGGTCGAAAGTCGAAGGCAACGGTGCGTTTCACAACTTACCATAGGAACTAGCAAATTTATGAACAGAATGAGTAAGCCCCTTGCCAAAGGAACGGATTGCCTGTTGGCATTGTGTTGAATAACAAGGAGGATTTACTGTAGTTAAAGTTGTTGAGCGATTGCCAACCGATTGTTATGCCCGAAGGCATTTACGATTATTACTTTATACGTACTCACTTAGTTCAACTTTGTGTTTTATTTATCTTGGAATTCGCGAACTTATGGCTGGAAAATGATTGTTAACTGCAAGTACTACTCTAGAGAGTGCTCCTCTTGAGCAGCTTGAACTTTTAGGAAAATTAAAGGGTCCCAATTCAACGTTACTAAAACCTACATTTCCACAAATTTTCATGACCATAAAAGATGTCAGGGTGTTTATTTCAATTTACGTGCCAGCTTAAACTAAAAATGATTGCAAGGCAGCAATTTAGTTACACTGGACAACAAAATCAGTAAAATGAGCAGGCTTTGTTAATTAGGATTATTCCAACGTGAGGTAGATATCATGGCTGCTCACAATATAGAATGGTAATGGATTCGGTTCATTTCTTTTTATACCCTTGCAGAGGGCATTATAATTTGAGGAGCATCACTAGGATAGTCGTCTGTCCGTCCGTTTCCACGCAAACTAGTTTCCATAAACTTGTTAACGCAAATGAGAAAAATAATTTATTTAAAAAAAATAACTGGGCTGTTATGCCAGTGAACCTGTAAGCTCAAAAACAATACAACACACAAAAAAAAAAAAAAAAAAAAGGCGCTCGCTGGGCTGGGAGACGTACTGTATCCTTGGGTGGAGGTGGACCACATATTACTTATAGCCCCACTCATGATCGTACGCCCCTCATCCCGTATCGTTCGTATCGCCCCCTATCCAATCCCATAGAGCTCCTGACCGACGACGAGCTACCGTGAGCGGAGGCCGCCAAGATCAAGCGCCGTCCGTCCAATCCGCTGGCCAGGTGGGTCTTAAGGCTCTTCTGCCACGGCTGCTGTGCCTGTATGTGCACGGCCCTCGACCCAGGTACATCAGGCTGTAATTCTGATTGTGATTGTGGAATGTGGATTTCGAGGTCCGAAATCGAGTTCCGATTGTGGATGTGGAAGCGGATCGGATCGAATCGAATCGAATCGAATTGGATCAGATCTGATCGAATCGAATCGAATCGAATCGGCCACGCTATCGGTGTCGTTTTCCTGTTGCTGCTCATGATCGTACTCTTTTCCATTTCCATTTCCGTTTCGGTTTCTGCGTTCCACCCGTTTCGATCTCTTCCGTTCCGGTGCACTCTGTTTTCATTCATTTCTTCGTTTTGCAGTTTTTTGGTGTTGTGGCTTGCTTTTTCTCTCTCTCTCTCTCTCTCTCTCTCTCTCTCTCTCTCTCTTTCTCTGTCTCTCTCTTTCTCTCTGTCTTTATCAGTGTTTTGCATCTGTCCATGTCAGTGTTGGGAAATGCCCGAGTTCCTTTGCACCAATATTTAAATAATTCACTATTAAAGTGATATTAGTATGACACCACAAACATATTAAAATTGACAGTCTTTAAAAACAGTTAAAATACAACATATTATGTGTACAAACTATCAGATAATTCAATAGTTTTCTCAGAAAACATTTTACTGTATAAAACCCCTTAAATTAACTACATAGCTAAATAAAAACTACATAATTCGAAACACTATTTGTTACGAAATAATATGAACTTGAAGGCTTCGAGTTATGTAAGTAGTATTACGAGTTACGGAAGTTCGACCTTGGTTGCTCTCCCAACACTGGTCTCCCTGGCTTTTCGCCTACGCCTGTTCCTTTCCGTTGTTGTGCTCCATCCCCATTGCTGTTGAAAGCTCGTCTGTTAGTACGTTTCCGTTTCCGTTTCCGTTTTCCCTCCCGCCTTGCATCTCTTCATCTTCCCATCTTTCCATCTATCACTTTCACAAACACTTTCGCCACCTGTTTCTTTCCCACCACTTCTGTGTGCTCCGCCTTCATTTGTTTCATGTTCAATGTGTTTGCCATCCGTTCAAGTGGCCGCCTGCCTGCCTGAGGTTAAAACAAAACTCATGATCACTTGCCATTCGGACGATTGACGGACCTGGGACTGGAACAAAAATTGAGACAATCCCCAAAATTGAAGGATATTTCGCATCGAAAATCCTTGCATCAATTGAAAAGCTTAGCAAGCGTCGGCGGCGGCAACGGTAGCGGCAAACGAAATATACATATTTTGTTTAATCGATGACTAATTGTGATTATCCTACACCGTTTCACCCGTTTTCCCTTCGTTTCCCTTTGCTCTTCCCCGCAACCGCCCCCGCCCCCGCCCCGCCCCGCCCCTTCTGGTCTCAACTGATCTTGCAGCGGACAAAACGGATGAGAAGTTCCATCGCCGGGCATCCGTAAAGATGGGCGTACGGGTGATCTATCGCACGGACGTCTTTCACCAGCACTTGGCGCCGGAGCAGTTCGCCGCGTACGCCGGTCGCCAGCAGCACGGCGCACAGTCGCCCCCGGCCAGTGCCACGCCCCCCTCTGGAGGCGAAGGCGGCGACCAGCAGGCCACCCATACGCACCACTCACAGTCGCAGCCGTCGAGTGGGTCCAAGCAGAAGTCCAAGTCCGAGCGGGGCGACTCCTTCCCCAAGCTGCGCCTCTCGCCCAAGTCCTTCCGGTTCAGCGGCAGATTCGGGCGCAGCAAGAGCGAGATCGAGAAGTGCCCCAACGATCCGTTCCACAGCTACAGCAAGTCCTTCCAGGAGGTGAGTAACTAAAAACTAAAAAGCCTTAAGGCCCCTTTCAGGAATGTGATTATTTGACTTGGTACTCCTCATTACGGACTGCAAAAGAGGGATGAATTTAAAAATAAATGCACTCAAAAAAAAAATTCAGACAAAGCGAGATAACATGTAGGCCAATTTTTTTATGAGGTATTTATATTAACAAGCATTTTTTCGTTATCATTAGGGATTCCCAGAAATTTGATATTTAGCATTAATTCGTATATAAATCATTTTTTTTTTTTTCAATTATGTAATAAAAATTATGAAATACTCCTTATATTACTGTTATTTTCCATTTTTAATAAAAAAAACTGATTTCACTTACATCTATATATTTAATAGTATCCTGTAGAACAAGTATTTTAACATTAATTATTTATACTTATAGGCATCACAGCCCAACAACCATTTCAACTTAAATGACTTATTTACCTTTGAATTAAATGCACAGAATGATATTGAAAATGTTTATATTTTATGGCAAGTTCTTGAGTATCGTTTATGGTGGCTGTGTCAAGCTAAATCAAATTTGGGTTAAGATTTGAAAGGAAAAATAACTCTTTAAAATAAACTTTAGTTGCCATGAAAATTCCTAGAAAATGTGGCATAAATACATAAATTTTAGTGACTCTTAACTAAACCGTAGTTGGGGTTTTATGCTGCTTTGATATTCCAGATGAGCCACGCCTTGTGCCGGTTTTCAGCACTGCAAAAGCCTTAAAGACAAATAAAAAATTTTGTGAGATTTTTAAGTTGACTTAACTATAGCAAGCACACATAAATTGCGATGATAACACTTAGAAAATGTGGCATCAATATGTGTATTTTGTGCCTCTGAACTTAGCCGTAGTTGGGCCCTAAGCTGCTTAATGTTCCCATATTTTGGACCCAAATGAGCCATTTGTTGTCCCGTTTTGCAGCACTGTCACAGAATTCATAATTTCCGTAAGATCTTTTTGGGGAGACTATAACCATAGCAAGCACTTTTTCCATGTTTGGGACCCAACTGAGCCGTTTGTTGTCCCGATTTTCAGCACTGTGACAGCATGTTGCCACCGCACACTGGCGCCGGGGTGACCGGCGGCATCGGGGGCGTCAGTGTGGGTCCCTGCGGTGGTCCCCAAGGGTCCGTGGACAAGCCCTTCCTGCTGCACGACGGCCGCGTCGGATTGAGGGCCAGCCTGGACAAGGGCTGGTACACCCACGGCGAGGACGTCCAAGTGACCGTCAATATACGCAACGACAGCCGCAAGACGGTCCGCAAAGTACGGGTAAGTTTTGTGGCAGCCTTGTCCCTCAATCCTGCTGAGGAAGACCCCCCACATCTTCACACAGTCCTTGGTAACGCAGGCAATCATTGGGGCTGGCATAACGCATACGCAACGTGGTGCAGCCCAGGTGAAGGCTAACAAACTGTTGCATTTTGGTCTGACGCAAAAAAAATAATTGCATTCCAAGTGGCTGAATCTAGTGAGTGATTGTCACAGTAAATGAAAAGAATGTAGAAAATTGTATTTAACCGTATATTAATATTAAGAGAGTATTAAGACGGAAAACTACTTCAACGACTATGGAACATATATATGGTCATTCTGAAATGTAGTACAAGTGGATATTCTATAACTAAAATAATAACCAAACTCTTATCTTAGCACGCAGTATACGTTTGCTGTCCCAAAATCATAAATTTACAAGAATATTCAGGCTTACACAACAAAAATAGATCTCCTCCTACTAAGCTCTGTTGAAGAAATTAAGTACATGGTATGAAGGCTTAATTTACAAACCAGAGTTTGCTTATTAAGTCTGCAATTAGCTTTTGTTTTAAGGATTAGAGACCCCGGTGGGTACTTACCTGTCCGTGCTCATGATTCCACTACATTCGCATCGCATCGCAACGCAACGCAGCGAAGAGAAAACTGAACTATATTCTATTCATCGCCGACTTTACTCCGGGGAAATTGTGCGAGTCACACACACACACACTAGCTCGCATAATCTGCATTGGCACTCCATCTATGCAAAGGTAGGGGTAGTTGAAATCAGGAAAAGGCAGAAGTTTTTCGTACCCATTACTCTAAAATATTCACCCCACACATTGAGCGCGTTTTGTTTTTAAATTGAGGATATGAAATTAAAGAAGTTCTAATTGACTTGCAGCGTTAAGGTTTCAAACTCAGAATATTAAAGGGAGATTCCCCTTCAGACCGAAAAAAATATACAATTTTTTTCAATGCATTTTTGTTTATTTCTATTTGTTTTTGCAAATTGTGGGGTAAAGGACATTAATTCTGTCAAAGTTCATTTTTTTAAATATTTTTTTTTTGATTTGATTTTTGCAGTAGGTGGAAAGGTAAGGTAAATTTTAATTAATTTAAATTATTTTGATTTCATGTATTCAAGAATCTATTTTTCACCCATAAAATCTAGAGAAGCATGTTCTCTTTGAGTTTATACTTCTTTAAAACTCACCAGTTAGGAAGACCATTCCATAAGCTAATATTTCTCGAAGCAGGAATTGATTGAAACAACTCAAAGGCGATATTTCTAAAGGGAAGGAAACCTTTTTTCAAGCGCTTACTGGTCATCCTCTAGACGAGACACTGGACCAAAAAGGTTCAGTATGATTCTTGTTAAAAACGCTGGGACTTGGTAGTGCACATTTATGACAGCAAATCAAACACTCTCCAGGGGCAGAGAGTGGAGCTAAGCTGATTGGGTTCTACCCAGACCTGGTCGTTGTAATTGAAGAACGAGTTAAGCTGAAAATTGGTCAACGACGAGAATTGATTTCCAGTCTTAAGTAAACATAGCCGACGCTATTGTCTTTGCTTTGATCCGCTGCGTTCCCCCCAAACACATTCTTGATTTAGCCGACCAATTACGAAAGATAAATCTCCAATACGGCTGGTAAAATCAATTATTAGCCGGTAAGCAAACATATGGTATGAAGAACAATAGACGACTTAAATGGAATTCGGACTGTATGACTATGGCTAGCTCATTGTGTCACTATGGAGAGCAATACGCTTTTGAAATTTAACCCATCCCATGGAAAGATTACGTACGCACCAGGTGGATGCGGGAGAATGAAGGGGATTGCGGGTCGGAAAGGCGGACAGCAAGTCAGGTGGCGACAAATCGAAAGGATCCCTGTCCCTTGGGTCCGGAACAGGCAGTTGATTCCTTAAGCACACCCACTCACGCTCATATGCAAATGGCGCTTAGCCGAATGAAATTGTCAGGACAAAGCACAATGGGACCAATCCGCACTTTTTCAGTATAAAACCCATTTATGAAAAATCCTGAAAATAAGGTGTCTTTATTCCACAACTGTAAAGTTATCAGCTCGGTAAGATAGCTCTTACACCAAGTGTTTTTAAGCGAATAATTATTTCCTAATGATAAAAAACCTTTTAATTATAAACAGTATTAGGTTGAACAATTTACTAGTTCTTTTTTAATTGTCACCATATAACTTGTAGTAAGTTACCCATTGATTTGATCAATTATAAGAACAGTCCAGCACATTCTACACAAAAACAAAAAAAAAAACTACAGACAGTATTAAAGCATAAGTGTTAATTCAATACCGAATAATATAATCCTTAACTTTTTGTTTTATTTCTAAACCAAAGAGTCTAAAACTGTGGAGTAAGGCCTTATTTTTTAACCACATAAGTTTTATTTTAATACTTCTATGGTCTTTAATATTATACTCAAGAAATTAGTAAGAAATTTTGCATGCCCAATAGTTTAAAAATCATCTAACATTAGTTTTGTTTTATGACAATTTTTTATAAGATTTTTTCAAAATGTTGCTATTTGGCTTTATATTTACAATTTAAGAAAAAATACTAAATCCTTTAAAGGATCGCGTCTGTATAAACTTTGTTGAAAGTGAAGTTTTGAATAAATGCCACAAAAATGTTTTGATTTCGCCCATGGTTTAAGACAGGAGCCCTTTCCCCCGATTCAATCCCTGAAATGCTGTGACATCAGAAGGGTGGGGAGGGGGGATGTCAAAGTGAAAGGCTGGCAAAAGACGCAGTTAAAGTGAAAATTGTGTTTATACACTTTATGGGCTTTATTCCACCTCACACCTTTGCCCAACCGACGGGCTTCGCAGCTCGGCAGCTTTTTATTGTGCCCCAAAGGCCTTTCTGCCCTTATATGTGCGAAGCACACAGCTCAACACACCTTCTTTGGAGGCGGTTCTTCATTTTTATTTCACCCGGTTCCTTTGGCATTCGTAGAGCCTACTCCGCCCCTTTTGAAAGCCATGCTGTATTTAACGAGAAATGGAGCACACAAAAGTGTGCTACAGTTTACATTGTGACGGGTTATTCCTAATCCGTCCCAAACCCCCCGCCACCCCCTCGTTTATCCCTTTTGGCGTAGCTACACGAGCACTTAGCAGGAACCAACATTACGTTTCGATCACAGTGTTCTCTCATTGCGCTGAATACTCTGTCAGTGTTGGAAAAGAATATAGTATTGTGTAACTAGGTAATGTCATGGGCGGCATAACTTTCACCATAAAATTCAGTTTCGGAAAAGATTCTAGTATTGTATGCCTAGGTATGGAAATGGAGCAGAAATGGTACTAGCAGAAATAAATACTTGTAAAAAAACAAGATAAAATTCAATATATCTAGAAATTTAATTGAAACAAGAAAAGAGGCTAGCTTCGGCAAGCTGAAGTCAATTTACCCTTGCAGATATTATAAACATGAAATATTCCTTAAACTTTTTGTTTCGGACCAAAAACTCACGAAATAAAACTGAAATGCCCAAGTCACATAACCATTTTAATAATTTAGAATAAGGATCATCACATAAGATTATTACCTAGGTTAGTTTAATGATTTACTTGTTAGCCTAGGTAAATTACTCAAAAATATCTTGAGCTTGAGTTTTAACCAAATATAATGTTCATTATACAATGGCCAAGCAATGGACTAAGCTGGCGACTAAATTTCTGGCTGAGTGGCTTTGGTGTCATGGCGAATCGACATTTAATTACGTATACGAGACGGATATTACGCATACGAGATGGGGCCACACGAGATGGGGACAGACTGCGTCGCATCCAAACACAACAGAATCGAGCTTCGAGACTAATGCAAATGCATGGCACAACTCAATTCTGAACAGAAGACAAACGGCTCGGTTCGTGGGGACCGGCTCAATTCAGACTCAGTTGAGGCATTGGAAAATGTTTTATGGTGCCGCCTGTCAAATGTTATTGTTTATTTTTATGGTACCCCCATTATTTTCCCAGCGCATTGTTCATTGATGAATAGACGACGTTGCCCATGGAACAGACGGTTCCAATATAGTCAGCGGCAGAAACAAGTTATGACATGTGTGTGCACATGGAATCAACTTGTCTGTGAGCGTAAATAACTATCCGCAAAGGACGAATCACAGGTGACTTTAAAGCCGGACTGAGGACAAGGACATCCGCATACCTGAGTGCCTTAAATGACTTCAAACTGTTCTCTAAAATGCCGCTCTCTACCTTGTTCTCAATGTGGCCACTCAAAAATAACCTGACCCTTGAGCTGAACTTTAGCTGTTTCACATAATATGTTACATAAGACTTAAGTATTTGTTGTGCATCTAAATTTGAAATAACACAAGTCTATTATGCCGTTAAGAAAACATTTACTTGTTTAAAATAAAAGTTCCACCACATTTGCTTGATTGTGCCACAAACACGAAATCTTAATTTGAGCGCTGTGCTTTTGGTTTGTTTTAATATAATTCGAACTCTTATTTATTTAAAACTTTTAGGCAGTTTCTCTCTGTGGAGCTAAGCTTTCCGAAGGCTACAGAGAAGAAGTCAGAGGAAAGGTCAAGGCATTCAAAACGAAGCCAATCAAAGAGCCAACTGAAGCACATTACCATTTGGGATAATCGGCTGTTGCGTAGAAAAGGCGAACATTTGATTGATTGACGGCTGCCATTGCGTCTACATCGAAAAGAATTTCTGATCCTCTGTAGGGCTTTTAAAAATTAAAAATCAATCAAATTTAAAAAATACATTTCTTTATGAGTGTGTATTTGGATTTACCAGTGTCCAAGGTAAAATTTTTTTACTTAGAAAACTAATGACCATCTGCTCTGCATAATTTAAATAGTCTGTGGCACATCCTGTTTTGTCAAATTCGTGTTCAAAAATTGCTCGGAATTAATAATGTCAACTGGTTTTGTTGCCCTTGCCTCAAAAGAAGTGCTCGTGTCCTTTCTGGCCATTGGGTCCCCCCCCCCCCCCCCCCCAGGGTCCTTGTTCATTTGTGACAAGTTTTGTGCCAGCTTTTATGCTTTTATGCAATCGCATAATTCGATTTGATTTGATGGCCCTTCCCAGGCACCTCAACTCCACTCCACTCCACTCCACTCCACTCCACTGCCATTTCCACATTTCTTGTGGGCAAAACCTCTCGGCCCTCCTGCCCATTTATTTTATTTCATCGTGCACTTTGCGCCTTATTAAATATGTACATTTCTGTGTGTGTGCGATGATTCTGAATGCCGAGATTGCTTTGTACTTTTTGTTTTTCTTTTCTTAGCAACCACCAAGTAGCCACCCCACGAAAGTCGCAAATTACCTTCGATGCTTGGGTGCTTGGGTCCTTGGTTCTGGTAACTTGGACATCTGCTCCCCAATTTCTTGCAACAAGTTCGCCAAAAGTCCTTTGGCCTCCAGCCAATTGAAAGTCCCGCAGCCGTCGCACAAAGGAAATAGCCGACTCGGATGATCGAGGACTCGCGAGGGGCTCCCAGTGCCGTTTAAATGCTATATGGAATTGAAAACTGCGAATCGAATGTGCCGATGGATGGATTTTGAGTGCTCATTTTGATGGCTGGATGCGGGAAAAATGGGTGAATTTCATGAGTTCTTGGACACGTTAAATCAAAATGGGCCCCAGTCGAGTTAATTTCACTAACGGAATAGAGAAACCGAAACCAATTAATATTCATTCATTATTCGAACATAAACAAAAGCGGAAAATAGAAATTTTGATGGAATGATTCATGAGTTATCGAATACGAATTAAATCAAAATGCCTCCTTTAAATATATACAGTCGAGTTCGAGCTGCCATTAACAATTAATATTCATTCACTATTTATCCACAAGCAAAGGGGAAAATATAAATTGTGATGGATGCTGCAGAACTAATGAGTTTTGGGACTTCTTGAATAGGTAAAATCAAAAAAGGCAACTGTAAATGGTACGACGAATTTAATGAAGCGATTTGAGATATCGAAAACAATTAGTAATTAATCATTTTTTCGATGGACGAGAATCGGAAGAATTTAATGAGTTCTTGAATATCTAATTTTGATTCATCATTTATTCAAGCTGATATTGAAAGGAATTTGGATTGACGAGGAAAAATATATAAATTTTAAAATCACATTATGACACGAATTTATTCAATTAATTTAAATATCGATTAGCTATTGTAAAAAAAAGGGGAAAATATAAACTAAATAAGTTAAATTTTAAAAATTGGCCAATTAAGGTGAATACAGTTGTTTAAATAGGCATTGTCACATTTATAACTACTTAATGTTTAATTAAAGCTAAACATTAACAATTCATAAAACTTCCATAATTCTTCTTAATTTCTTAACATGTTTTGTTCGCTTGGTTTTTATCATTTCGGCTTCTTTAAATGGTGACATTTATTTTTTGGTCGCTGTACTTGAGTGCATTATCCTAGATTGGCTGGGCGATTGGGCCAAAGACATTTTGGCCGCATCCATCGCTTCAGCTTGTCCAAAAACAAACAAGGCCCAAAACGATAATATATGCGATTTATATGGGTGACTCTTAAATACTATTTTCGCAAATCGTTATTTTTTCTCAAATCTCCAATATTTAGGGAAAGGTTTCCAAAGGCTTTTACAAAGTAATCTTATTATCCAAAAATTTTTAGCCAAACTGATATTGTCAATATAAAAGGTTACGAAGAACCCGAAAGGGTTTATGAAAAACTACTTAACAGTTTAATTAAGTAAATGTGTAAATTAATAAATCTCTTTAAATTATAAAAAGAGGAACATAATATTTCTAACAACTATTTTCAAGATAATTTAGAAACATCGGATTTAAGCAAAGTTTTAAGGAAAGTCTCAGGGAAGAGTGTTCCTCCCTTGGGAAGTTGCACCACTCTGAACCACACTGCCACTCCATTTCCCCTTTGGATCTGCCACTTGATTGCCATTGCCAGCACCTACGCCTTCTCACATAACACACACCCCCTAACCCACTATTCTCCCGGGGATTTCCCCCTGCATCATGATTTCTGATTTTATATTCGTTTTTTTCCGGGACTTCGCCCGCAGGTGTGCGCCATCCAGCACGTGGACGTGTGCATGTTCAACAACGGCAAGTTCAAAAACGTGGTGGCCGACTCGGACAACTTGATGCCGGCCACGGACCGCACGGTGGCCGCCGGAGCCTCGCTGAACACCACGGTGGTACTGCGGCCGCAGCGCGGGCCCACCAAGAACTGGATCGCCCTGGAGGACACATTGCAGCGCAGCACGGAGCCGGAGGAGATTACCGGCGCCATTGCCGCCTCGGCCATCCGATCGCCGCACTTCGTCATGCAGAATGCCCAGCTGCTGGGCCAGGGCGGCCATCCCCTGGGCAGTCCCGCCCTGATCACGCCCCATCCGCACCTGTGGCAGCCGGGATCGGGAGTGGGATCGGGTGCGGGATCAGGATCAGGCTCCTGCTCGTGCTCGGCATCGGGATTGGGAGGCCAGGGATCGGGATTGGGAGGCCAGGGGCAGTGCGGCGTCAATGGCCACAACAATGCCACCGGCGAGGAGCGCAACGTGTTCGCCATCTACGTGTCCTACTATGTCAAGGTGAAGCTTACCCTCAGCGGCATGGGCGGCGAGCTGTCTTTGAAGCTGCCCTTCGTCCTGGTCCATGTGGACGAAACTCAGCGACCGGGATTCGCCTCGGCCACGTTGGGCGAGCTGCGGCTGGAGATGGAGCGTCTGGCCCTGCAGGATGCACCGGTGGGCAAGCGGACTGGACGGCGAGTGGCGCGGGAGATCGGAGATGGACCATCCACCAGTGCCGCTGCTGCTGCCGCTGCCGCCGCCGCCGGTGCTGCTGCTGCTGGCTCCCAGCCCGCCGGAGGGCAACAGTCGTCCAACCAGCTGGACATGATCGAGAGCCTGGACGACGAGTTCAACATTCGGGTGCCGGTGCCGAGGAATGGCTCCCACAAGCGGCGGTTGCAGCGCAGCGAGACTCTGGCCCGCGACCTCGAGGAGCAGGAGGAGCAGCTGCCTCTTCGGGAGGAGGAGCACATTGTCCAGATCCATCTGGAGCAAGTATCGCCCGACCGGGATGAAGTGCCGCAGCAGGGGGCGGAGAGCCACGCCCCTGGAGCCGAGACCGGGGCAGTGCCCAAGCCGTCGAGTGTGTGATTCTGATTGTGGTCCCAGATGTTTGCCAAACGCAAGCGAAAGCCATAGTAGAAGTTGCTTAAAAAAAAGTGAACCATTTGGTTCCAGTTTCCATTGCTTACTTATTTTATGCAAAGCCACACAGTGGCATTACACTGGTAAAAAAAAAAACCTATTAAGTGCAAGTATTTTATACTCGGTTTAAATAAATTAAATTTGAAAATTTTCATATTATTTTAATATTTCATTTAACTATTTTCGAAAAAGATTTTAATACTTGAAAGTTTTATTTTAGCTGAACCCAAATTAAAATTAAATATACTTTTTTGCATATTAAACCAAATATATAATATTAAATCATGCAATTTTATATGCATTGATTAAATATTGTGATTTTATATTTCATTTAACCAAGAAAGTTATTTTTACCTTTTAATTTGTTTACCAGTTTATAACTTAAGATATGTTTTATATAATTAAGTTTCTTGGCTGCTATGGCATGTAAATCAATAAATATTTTTGTTTTCTGTTTGTAACAGAATAAGTTTTCATTTAACAAAATTAATTATAATTTTAAGGAGGCTATTCAATTGAATATAATAATTTCAATTGAATATAATAATTTTAAAATTAAAAAATAATCACAGGAATTTCTTGTGATTTGAAATCACTTGAAAACCCATAAATTTTGATTCAAAAAGTGTTTCCACTTTAACATAACTAAATTCATAGACTTAAAGTTGTATATTATTGAATTAATTTCTAATTTAAAGTTTTTTCTTAAGCAGCTGAAAAACTAACTATTTAAATAACTCGAAACGGATTTCCCAAAAAGGGGTAAAACAAACGGTTTTCAGCTAGAGTTACTATTTACATTTCTGGCTCAACAAAGTTAAATAGAAGACTCACATTGTATTCTAAAATTTCAATAACAATGAGTTGTCAGAAATGTAAGTAGCAGCAAACCCCACTGTAAATGTAATCAAAACCATTCAGTTTAGGTTTCAGAAGGCGAACGTGAGCAGTTAGAAGTTAGAAGTTTGGAGAGAGATAATACTTACCAGATGAAGGTTTCCAGAAGTGGAGGGCAGCCCGAAAGCATATGTGGCAAAATCATTTGAGAATTAGTGGGCAAAGGTATTCCCTAGGAATTAGACAATGAATTGAGGTGAAATTTTTGCGATTTCGATTTAAGTCGAAGTGGACGAGAGCGGCAATGAAGTGAAACGTAAAGGCAGCGATAGACTAAGTTAGCAATGCTAAGATTTATCATTTGATATTAGCCATGCAATGCGTTGAAATTGATGATATTTTGAGTGGATTCTCGGGATGTTCCAGCTTGAATGGGTAAGACATAAATGAAGTCGCTTGACCCCATGGATATTCCAATGGAGAAGAAACCAACCAGAAAAACACAGTCACCTAAATATGTACCTAGATCGTAAGTGAGTGTGGTTCAAATGAAATCCGTATTAATGTACAACTACACATCAATGCCAATTGAAAAGCCCTTTTAAATCGCACAGATGTCACCACTAGGGTTTTTCGACATTGTATTACCTAAATAATTATACACATTTGCATATATTTACCAAATATTAAATGTTTGATGTGAAATACATAACAGAGGCCAAAGGGCAGACACACAACAAACTATTAGTGCTTAAATCTCGTTGCGGTTTCAAGCTCACGAAAATTATTTACAAATTTCAAATCAATAACCAACCGAACAAAGAACCCAGACACCCACTCAAAGTGCAGAAGAACCCCAACACATATCTGTGAGTTATCTGGCTTTTGTTGCCAACGTCAATGGATTATTGTCGCTAAATGTTGAATCAAATAAACCTATTGTCAAATTAGGTAAATTAGGCAGAACGAATATGCGAACATCGGTTAATAGTTAAAGACCCACAAGGGATCAACGCTATGGCTATAGTTTTTTAAAACTTATTGAGCCACCATAAGGTGGGCACTTGTAACATCTAAAGCTGATGATGATACCTAAAGAGTTTGGAAAGAATCGTGGAAATATTCTAGTCCTGAGATGTATAATGCATACTTAAAACCACCAAGAAAAGTAAAACTATGATATCGAAGGTTTTTAATGTTAGATGTACGAAAATCCCTATGAATATGAATATTACAAAACAAAACAAAAAATGAGAATGCAAATGCAAATGCAAATGAAAACTGAAAACAAGTATTAATATATTTCTGTGTATATGTGTCTAGAGTTAATGTGCAACATTGAACACACTGAATAAAGATGAATTTATGAATGTAATCGCTATGCTCGGCTTATGCCATCTGTGTGCAGATCAATATGCTGATCGATATATAGACATTCGAATATACATACAGACATGTGGATTATATGATATATTATATATTTCGATGTATGTTGCTTTGACAAGCCAAGCTACGATTTGAATTTCGATAACACAACACTAACGCAAAGGCGAAAAAAATAAACTTAAATGTGATGCATTTCTATGAATACACTAAAGAAAATAAATAACCCCATATACAATCATATATGTATACACTGTATCGATGGCTATTTAATTGTAAGACTTAATCCGATCCGATCCGATCCGTTCCGATCCGATCTGATCCGATCCCCATTCGCATTATTTTTACTTTAAGAGCTGGACTCGAATCGCAGCCAGGATAGCGAAAGCATTTCTGTTTCCCCTTCCTTTACTTTCCTTTCCTATGCTTTCTATTTTGTTGTCCTTTCTGTCCCCAGACCTCCAGATAGCGAAGCCAATTGATTGATGATGAATCTTGGTGTCGATGGCGATTTCTGGGGGCAGACAGACCGCACTTGAACCCCCGAGAATATAATGAAATAAATGTTTAACATAAAGTATCACAAAATCTCGCTTGTTTTCACACCCATCATGGCTGTGTGGTTTTTTTTTTCTTGTTTGAGGGGCTTGTCGATAAGGGACGGAGGTTGGCAGATGGAGTCCCCAGCGGGAGTTCCCAATTATTTGGCTGCCCGAGCCAACTAGTCATTAAGCGCACTAGCTGGCTAACATGGCTTGACCTTCTGACAATCAGCATGGAGCTGTCCCAGCGCCTTTCCACGTCTTTCCCAGCTGGAAACACATCAGAAGTCCCTCAGTTAGCCAGATTCCTTAGCATCTGGCCATGTTAACTAACATGGAACAAAGCTGTTAGCTCGAAGAGCTTTTCGGAGTAATAAGTTTTGTAAAGCTTTTTGTTGGCAAGGAGTTACAGAACCTAAGTTTAGGAACTTTTTTTAAGCTTTGGTAGTGATAATTGGTAAGGTAAATGACAAAATCTAAGCTTTAAAGAGCAAGTGCTCTATTATCTAGCTTTTCAAATAAATGTACAAAACTAATTAGTTTCTCATTAATGGCTCGCCATTTTGTTGTATTTATCCAACTTCATTTTAAAGCTAAGCAAATCGTTGTACGTGAACTTCGGTTTACCAAAGTTTGCTTCCTTTCTTGTTTCAAATTATATATATTAATTTTCTTTCACTATATATTCAGCACAAGCGATGATAATTCAAATACAAATAAGAAGGAACGACTATGAGACACCAGTTCCTCTGTTACCATTCAAAACATCAAAATATTTGCGCTTCGCACCTTTAAGTCGAAAGCGCCATCTGTTGTGAATAATTTTAATTTAATTTTCTATATGGCTTAAAATTCTGTAGAAATTTTAGGTCGTTCCCCAAAGTTAAAGATTTATAATTTTTTTTTTTTATATAATTTTTAATTAAATCGTTTTTAATGCGTACAAAAAGAGGTTAGTCGTTTTTTCAACACATATTTTTAGCTATATTATGTAGGCGTTCGATCCGTTAAAACAGCGAGCTGCGATTGCGTAGAAATGGACTTTTCACTGAAATTATAATCTCCTATGCAAGGGTACACAAATGATTGTATTTTATGATTACAAATTGCAATTTTATTCCAGACATATAAGTCAATAAAAATTGTTTTAAAATAGGAGATGATAACTAAACAGGGATACATGAACACTAGTTTATAAATACTTGAAATGAATCCAAAGCCAGTAAGACCAATAAATAACTTGTTAAACACCCAACGCTTTGTTTCCATAAAGTTTTAATTAATTTTTATTTGATTTTTAATAATAAATATATTTATCTGGTTTACGTTTTGTGTTTTCGTATTGCTTTATCTCTCTCTATATTTTTCGCATGGTTTTGTTTTCCCACTTTAGTACATCGTATATTTTGTTATTTTTATTTATTTATTTATATATATATATATATACATATACATATACATATAAATTCTCGTATGGTTGCAGGTGTGTGTATTTATGTGAAAACTTGTATGCGAATGCAACTCACACCTCCGCACACACGAAACTGATGCTGGTAATTGGGTGGTGCGTTTTCTAATGATCGGAAATAACAACAAATTGGAGGGTGAGAAAGCAACAGCTCAAAGCTAAAATGCTAAATCGCTTCACAGTTCCCATGTTTATTTGTTCATGCTTCTTTTGTTTGGTTTACTTCTAATGCAATAATTGACTTGTTTGCCGCCCGAGTCCTATTTCGATGCATATAAATTTAAAACCACAATGTACACCGGACGCAAAGATAGCGAATCGCTTGTTTTTAAATATCAAACAATTATAATTTCATTAAATCATAGAAAGTGTATTTTACTTTAAAATTTTTTAAAATTAGCCCTGCTCAAATAAGTTGAAACCGTTTATAGAAATAAACAAAAGTATATTTACACTTTTGGAAAACACTTTACTATTTTTAAATCAATTTAAATTCTTTTTTAATTAGCCCCTCAAGATCATTCCATAAATTGTCCATATAAACGTTACCTATTGAAAATTAATGTTTACAGAATAGAATGAGGTTAGCAATACTCAATTGGATCAGCTGTGGTTACGTTAATTGTTACAAAATAAACGCAGTACTCGCCCTTCTAATTAGCTGTCATTAGCTGTATTTGTATATGTATATGATCTGTATATATGTATAAACCATTTGTTAGTTTACATGTTCGTTATCGTTTGTGAATTTTATTTGGGAGGCAAAAAAGGCACTATATCTAATAAGTTACGACGATGAAAAAATTAGTTTTCTCTTTCGTTCCTTCTGTATATACTTATATATTTTCATACGTTTACTCATTCACTTATTCGGCTTTCTACATTCGTTATCCGATTCTTATTAATAAATTAAATATGCACAAAAATTGGTGTTTCAAGTACTCGAAGTAATGCTTTCAAAATTCGTTAAATTAAATATTTTGTATTTTGTTTTTATTATTTTCCTTTTGTGTGTGAGGCAAGTTAAGGTTAGGTTGGGTTTCTCTAGGTAAAGTTTAGGCATTGAAAAACAAGCCCCAATTGTTAAATGCCCATTAACAGGTTAACAGTATTTTGCCACTTAAACTGAGTATAATGACAAAAATTAGATGTTAGAGTTTAATTGTTATGCATTTTATAAATGTAGTGTAAGCAATAAATTAATTAAACAATGACAAAAAGAATATATATATTTATATTTATAGATAAATAATAAATAAAATACACACACAGAGTTGAACTGTTTTAAGCTTAATACATAGGTTTTTTTCGTTTCGTTTTG
Organism: Drosophila gunungcola; assembly: GCF_025200985.1. NCBI lineage: Eukaryota > Metazoa > Arthropoda > Insecta > Diptera > Drosophilidae > Drosophila > Drosophila gunungcola. The sequence continues at coordinate 158,443 of NW_026453194.1, read as the reverse complement.
TTTCGTTTCTTCTATTTTATCATTTGCTTTCTTGGTTTTTGATTTTTCTTAAGATTTTGTTAGACAAATTTGTAATGCGCACTTAGTTAATAGGAGGAAAACCAAAAATCGAACAACTGCTGCGAATTTTTGTAAGCTCGGCGCACGGCTAAAAAGTAAAAGTAAAAGTAAAGGTAAATTGATAGCTAGTCCATGCGGTTTGTCCCACTGTGCCAACCCCAAAGAAGCCGCACAGTGGGCAGATACTTTTGCTTTAGCTTTCCCTTTTTTGTTTTTTGTTGTCGGTTTAAGGTTTGATTTCGCGTCTCTCTTGTAGTTATGAATATATAAGTATATTGTATATAGTTTACATTTATAAGCCTATATATAAATTCATTGCTTAACATCGCTGTACTTTTTAATTTATTTATTTATCTGCATGTTTCGGGGATGATTTGGAGGAAGGGAACTGCTGGTAGGGAGAGTTGTCATAGTTGCCATTCAACAGATCTTCAAATGCAGGAATCGACGAGCAATGTGTTTACAGATTTATCTTTATGCACTTCGATTTAGCTGGATTCGTTATCGTTAGCTCACACATTTAATTTATCATCTGCCCTTTGCCTACTGCCACTCTCATTCTCTAACCCTTTATATTTATATGTATATATATGTGTGTATCTATGTAAAAGTTTATTTCTGTTGTTTGTTGAACCTTTAAGGAAATGGAAGCGGATGGATATATTATTTCTTCTTGTTGGTCGCAAGCATTGGGGCGCTGCGCTGCGGTGTTGTGGGTCGCGACGAGTTCATGCCGCTGTACAGATACTTGGCCTTCTTCTCGGATGGTTTCAGGATCTGCAAGAGATGGACGCCTTAAGCAAATTTCACTGGGCAGTGTGTGGTTTGGGCATCTCACCTGGAATGAGCACATGAGCGTGTCGTCCACGGTCATCATGCCGCCGGCGTTGTCGAATTCCCCACAGTAGTTTGGCGCCGAGAACAATGTGACCAGTTGACGACGCGCAAAGAACTCGTAACCATCCTCAACAACCTGTGAAATATAAAAAACCATTCAAAAATTAGGGTCATCTTAGAACAATTTCGTTTCGGGAAATCGACCAATCTAAGTCCACCGAAATTCTTGTTAGAAATAGGAAAACTCAAGGCAGTTAAACAAAGTATTTTTAAAAACTCAGTCTTTTTTTTATACTCTTAGGATTTTTTGAAGCCCAAAATGTCATTTGCTAAACCATTCCTTTAAAATTGGCTCGGTAATAGTTAATTGGTCTTTTGGAAAGGTGCATTAAGTAATTTGAAAAATATAAACCAAAACGTTTGAATAAATAATATCTAATTATTTTATAATAGTTGCACTAGTGAAATCACACTTTACGAACGTTTGTATTTAAGATGAGTTGCTCATACTGTGTTAATTATTTCGTTTATCCAATCCAATTTAAATCCACTTTCCAATTTGGAAACTTTATCTATTCATTTTTATCCCTTGTAAACCATTTCCTTCATTAGGATTATTTATTCAAATTAAATAAGATAATACAAAGAACTTTAAAATTTTAAGTTCTATTTAATTAAATGCGAGTTACTACATATTTATATTTTAAAGCATTGTTTTTTTAATGAGCTAATATAAATCTTCCAATTATATCAAGTTAAATATATATATTGCTCAATATTACGTTTATTATCCCATGTTAAGAAATTGATTTTTATTAATTTTGATCTAATAAAAAAAGTTTATCCTACATTTTAACTATTTCTTTTTTTAAGAACTATCCACTTAAATTCAATATGGTTATAAGATAGTTTTTCAATCCTTTTTACTCCAAAGGCTAGTTTTTAAAAAAAACTGTGTATTGGATTTTGAATGTAAATTAACTAGGCATTGCAATCAAATCAAATAGCATTTTTTTTTAAATTTAAGAGCGAGGTTCCATGTTTCTGCGTAGCCTGACTCATTTGACCCACCTGATGCGCACGGCAGATCAAGTCCAGCTCGTGCCGGTTCAAGAACTTGGAGACCACGTCCACGCCGAAGGTGAAGCTCACCCCGCGGTCGTTCTCGCCCCAGCCCTGAACGTCCTTGTCGGGATCGCTCCACAGCAGGTCGCACAGCAACCCGGTGTCCGGCACATCCGTGGGCCGCATCAGCCGCCGGATCTGCTCCATGCCCTGAAGATCGGGACTGAGGCCGCCGTGGCAGCAGAAGATCTTCTCGTCAATGATCGCGGCCACAGGCAGACAGTTGAAGCAATCCGTGAAGGTCTTCCATAGTTTGACGTTGTATCGGCGCTTGCACTCATCGTAGAAGCCTGCACACAGGATACAAGATTAGTAGTGGAACAATGGGTTCTGTTGGTAACTTGGATACCTTTTTTTTTTTTTGAAATGCCCCGACAAATTATTACATTACAAAAGGGAAATGAAACAATTTAAATTTGAGATGTTCAAAATTGCCGAAATCAGGTAAATAACAACAAATATATTTAAATTGCCATAATCAGGAAAGCCCCTTTCCTAGTTATTATTACAAATGCATTCCAATAGTTTTACAAAACAACCGCAATTTTGTTTAAATCAAGATAGAAGGATACATGAACAAACACAAAAAAAAACCACACCCACACTTGTTTAATTTTTAATTATTTATTGGTAGACTAGAGTTTAAAAAAAAAAAAAAAAAAATTATTTTTAGTTTATAATAGTAACAGAATGATGAAACAAACAACCGCGAATTCTTTAGAAGAGGTTGACCCACACTAATTGCTTCGTTAATAATTTTTCCGCATAAAGTTAGTCTATCCTAAAGAATTCGAGCATTTATTAAAACCAAAATTGTGCAAAAAGGTCTCATATTTTAGTTTCGAACTCACCGTAAATCCTGTTAATACTGGCGCACTCGTGGTTGCCACGCAGCAAGAAGAAGTTCTCCGGATATTTAATCTTGTAGGCCAGCAGCAGGCAGATGGTCTCCAGCGACTGCTTGCCCCGATCGACGTAGTCGCCAAGGAACAAGTAGTTGGCGGCCGGCGGGAAGCCGCCGTACTCGAATAGCCGCAACAGGTCTGTGTACTGGCCGTGGATGTCGCCGCAGATGATCAGCGGGGCCTCCAGCTCCAGCAGGATGGGCTGTTGCAAGAAGATCTCGCGCGACTTGAGGCACAAGCCGCGCACCTCGGCCTCGGTCATCTGCACCTGTTTGCCCGTTCGGCAGCTGCGCACTGCAAGTGGACGGCGTGTTAGTGGATTCCACGGCTGGATGGATGTGGTAAATACATATGGCAACTAGAGAGCTTAGCCTACGTTTGACGTTTTAGCAAAACAGACCGCTTCGTGGACGGAGGACGGTGGACGGTGGACTGTGGACTGTGGACAGACGAGCACGAACTATCGACGCAGACACGAGGAGGAGAAGGGACCACAAATGGAGAATCAAGAGGAGGAGGTTTCAGTTCGGTTCGTTTCGGTTCGGTTTGGCGAGTCAAAACAATGCCACACGAAATGTTTGCATACTTTTTATGGCGCTAGCGAAACTGCGTGCATGCAATTATGAATGCTTTTTGCGCATGTCCAGTTGCGCTCAAAACAATTGAAGAGGTGCGTATATATTTTTAATTATGTTGTCAAAAATATTCTACAAAGCAAAAAAGCAATTAAATAAAAAATTGCCATTCTATTGCATGGGGCTTTGTATCATGGCTTTCAAAAAATCACAATAAGAAATTGTATTTTCTAAATCTGGCTCGGGGAACAAAAAGCACTATGGAAAGAATTGCATAAAATGGGTAACATGGGGTTTGCCAAAAAATATGTTTTTAATTTTTTTTATAATTCCTAAATCATACTCCAAAAATTTCGGGCTTTGCTAGTTGCGTCCTTTATGTCATTGCTCTTTTCTTAAAACTACTTGTTTGAAACCAGTCGAAAGTTATAATTAATTAAAGTTATAATTAACATCACAATTATGATGCCCACTTTTCCTTTGTGTTTTGAAAAAAAACAGGATCTATGCAGCGGAATTTTCAATATATTTACAAATTTCCTTACAATACTAACCAACCTGCAACTACGACATACCAAATTGCTTAACCAAAAATTAAGTTGGTATTAAAAACATAACAAAACAATGCTATTGTTGTGACCGCAGTCGTAGGTATTTGACAATGGCGCAAGTTGAAACTGTGTGCTCCCACTTCCTGTTCTTGGGAATAATTGCAGGTTGTTATTACTTGGAGACCATATCTCGAAGCCTTGGCCAACAAGTGGGCGTAGTCACGCTGCCATATCGAAAAAACCACCCATACCACCCTCCACACCCACTATGCTGCAATTAATTTTGTGTGAAAAACGCTCTCCAGCCAAGGAAACGATGATAGTGCTATCCTTTATCCAGGGAATACAAGTAGGTCGTCCTCTGTCAGTGTCAGAGTGTGTGCGCGTGCACAAAAAATTTAATTAAATTTGGATAGAGCAAAATGCTGGGCCAGCGTTTGGCTCGGAAAACAGACAAGCCCAATCCCCATTCGTCCTTGCCTCGGAAGTTGTGAGCCAACTCTGGATTTGGGTCGAGAGCAGGGGCTGCCCTAAAAACAATGGAGCACCATGTGGCCCAGGGAAGGGTATGCGGATGTGGCAGTGGAAATGGGATTGGGATTGGAAATGGAAATGGGAGTGGGAGTGGGCTTGGCCAAGTGGGTAGCTGGTCGCTTGTGGAACCGGCAACTGAAACTGACAAGCACACAAAGCCAATTCCCAAAACGTCAGCAATGCACTTTGCCGCAGCTGTGATTTCAGTAATGGTTAATTAAAGTAATCGCACATCGATATGGAAAGACTGTCCGGGATTGCCTTTAATTTATTGCAGAAATGAGGAATGGAATTTAGCAGGTAAATTGCTTTAAAAAAAAAAAACATTTTATAAATGTATAATAATTGTTCCACAATAAAATAAAAGAGTTTTGAAAATCGAGATTAATATAAAGCTGTCATAAAACAATAACGATACATGAATTTATTATTATGTTATTAGACTCTTACGTAGTGTATGACGTTTGCACGTGGAACAGGTAAAAAAGTTTATATTATAGTTGTTAAAAATCTGGTTTAAATTGCAAATATATTTTCAGTTTTTAATACCTAGCCAAACATTTTATTAAATTGTTTTTGTTTGTAATAATAAGTGTCTGATTACGTGATGAGGTTTTAGCCATTGGCAATGTAATGCAATCGCTGATAGCAGCAATTCACACATCAACACAAAACTGATAGCCATAAGTGCTTGGGATTTAGATTAAGAGTTAATAATACCGGCTGTGAACGTGTCATAGTTGCATTAAAGATAACATAGTAATATTTATATGATTCGTTCTTTAAAAATATATACAATAACTTCAAAAAATATATAATGTTAAATATATTTCAGATTTATTGAATAATTTAAAGACGAATTAACGAGAAGTAGACATTTAATAAAAAAATTAATTTGAAGGATGATGATATTATAATTCCTAGGAAAGGTTCAAGTTTAAAAAATACATTTTTGACCTTAAAACATAAATATATATATTTAATCAGGATCAACAGCTCTTAAGTTTTTGTAAGTTTTTGTTTTGAATTGAAATTCAATACTTTCAGTACCAATATATTTCAATTGTTTTGCGTACCTTTAAAATGCAGTCTTAAGATCACAGTTTATTGTTTGCTTTCACCGGAAGCCGTAAGTTTATTTAATGAAAACCGGGGCAAAGTTCTTCTGCGAACTTTTTGCACTCTGCTGCTGCAGTATGTGGTTAGTGTCAGCAATTTAGCATCAGCATGGACCCTGGATGGAATGGATGTGGTTGTGCAGCCGACGGAGGAGGAGTTAAATACACTAAATTATGCAAGCCATGGGTTCATGCACTCAGAGAAGTGGAATCCGTTTAAGTTATGCAAGACTCCTTACCGGCATGTCTGTGCCGAAGCTGTTGCATACTTTCAGGCACTGCGTTATGCAATCGCTGACCCAAACTTATCACAGAAATACTTCCGGCTGTGCATGAATTTCTGAGTACATCTGCTTCACTTTTCTCCCAGATTATTTGGCTTAAAAAAGGATACGCCCATTATCAAAACTATATATTTATAACAGTATCAAAAAAAAAAAGTAATCTTTATTTAAGTTTCCTTAAACATTTCAAAATTTTCAGTTTACTATCATATTTTTAAATCGAATTAGATAAATAAAATATATTATAATTTTAATAAAAATGGGTACTATCAAAACTAACTGCACATTTTGTCGATACTTTCAGTTCTTTTGTTATACTGTTGTATAAATTACAATATCACAGTTTTCCTTAACAACTTTTATGTAATTCAATTTATTGTTTCGGGACAGAGCCATTGAAAAATTGATTTGGCCGCATGGAATTTTGTGACCCAGCTGGTGATCACAGCTGTCATTTATGCTTCATATCTGTGCTGCTTTAAGCTCAACACTTTGACACACATGTGGCAAAAAAAATGAAAAAGTAAAAAACATTGGTGGAGATGGGATGTGGGCAGATACTCGTATATGGATGTATAGGGAAGCTCTTTATTTTTCATTTTTATGCAAATTTCCGCAATGTTCCACACTCCACACGAAACCCGGCTGGCTGCCCACTTCCTCGCAGGCTGTCAGGCATTTGTCAGCATAAAGAAGACATCACGAAGGGGGCGGCGGTTGGGTGGTTTTTGGGCGGCGGTTGGGTGGCTCTGTTGGGTGGGCGAACGATGTAACATTATGCGTAAGCAAAAAAGACGCGCATGTTTGTTTATCATGCATTTTACATGAGGAGGCAGCACCGCAACGCAGGCATCAGAACATCGTACGTGCCGAATCCACTCCAAAGCCCAACCACATGGGAACTTCCTGCCTGACTGTTGTCACATCTAACTGGTTCATCATGATTAACAAGTCTTAGCCCAGAGCTCCTCATTCCCTGGATGCGAACTACCATGGGTTTTGTTCCTTCCCTTCCCTTCATTATCGCCCCCATGTCATCATTCTTGTGCCGCGGACAAATTAAAAATGTAGGAATACAAATGAGAAGCTGCAACAGTTATATATATATATATAGATAAGCCCATTTCAATCAATGCGACGGAAATGACAGAGGTATTCAAATTAGTTCTAAAATTGTGGAACAGTATGCAACCAATACATTTAAAGTCTAGAAGTCCGTTGGATTTAATTCGAAAAATAATTGTAATTTTTAGTGCATACTTTTGGACACCTTTTAAAGAGATTTTAAAACCTACATCTACTTTTTATATTCGTTGGGTTTATTTCGAAAGAGAAAATTAATTTTAAAGTGCATACTTTTGGACACATTTTAAAGAGATTTGGAAACCTACTCCTACTTTTTATATTATATTATAACAAACATTTTATGATATTGCTACCCCGTGATCTCGTGATACCTGTCCCTAACTCACTCATTTCCGAGAGCGTACATCGCAAACGGAATCCATCACGAGATTCACAATTTCCCGCAACGTGGAATGGCTCCACAGACATTTGATGGAGTCAAAGGAGCGTCTGCGTCAGACATTTTATGACCCGATTAACTCCCAGGAGGTGGGCGGTGCGCGGTGGGCTGTGGGCGTGGCCAAAGTAGGGCAGCAGCTGCCAGAAGTTAAACACTCGCCGAAGGACTGAGCAGGAAACTTGGCAAGGAACGGCAGGAAGAGCTGAATGAAAATGTTAAGCCATTTAGATAGCAAAACTACCGAGATGAAAGTTTGTGGACATAGCGCAGGAGGCGAAGAAAATACACGACCAACACGAGAGTAGATAAGGCGCAGGAAAAGTTTAGCAAAAGCAAATTAAGAGCAGGGACCTTTTCTCCACCCAAAAATAAAGGCCATACTCTGAGGGAGAAAGTTGGAGAAAGACCGCTTGGGCAGCATTGCAATAGCAGAAAGGGTAAAAGGTTGCTTAAAAGGCTCAGCTTCTTCGAAGATTCCCAGCAGCAGCTTAAGGCCAGTATTAATTACAGTAGCTTCAGCACCAAAAACACGAATTTCTAGACTGTAAAATTTAATTTCACATTTCCAATCAAGCTTAAATTGATTCCACACCGCAAATTGAACAGCAATCAAATCCCGTCACCTCCTATTTCTTCTCGACCCGTCAACTTTCGACCGCAGACGAATCCTTCTCCACTACATACTGCATACACCTTATTCTGGTTGCAACAAATTTGTGCGCAGGTAAGCTAACGATTTAATTAACAGTGCGGTCACTCAGCCTCTTCGCCTCCCAAACGCCTACAAAGACTACAGGTATGGATTGCGGGGGATAACTTCAAACACTTTGCCAAAATGGATTGATTGTTGAGCAAGATGAGTGGGTCGTTAAGCGCTAAGTTGTATGTGTTTTGATATATTTAAAAACTGATGATTATTAATCAAAACACCCTCTGGTTAAAACTTTTCTTAAGTTAGATATCAAACATGTATAGTATGTGATATATAAAATTCAAAGTTTACAGTTTTTCCTGTGGCTCTACAAATATCTGATTTTGATTATTGTTTAGCACATAATACATTAAGTACTGTTATCTCTAATTTTTCAAAATAAAAATGAAATGATGATTACAACATATTTAGTAAATTATACAAAATCGAAGCAATATTTTATAACTCAAGTTCAGAACAAAAATCTTAAGACAACTGTAATTTTTAATAAGAAACAAAGTAACAAAAGTTACTATACAATGATTTTTTTTACAAATCTTTACGATTTTTGTATTTTACCAACAATAATATTCCCTTAATTTAGTTTGACAAGATTTTTTTATTTATTTTTTCTTTATAAAACTTTTCAAAGGGTCAAGTCCTTAATCTGATCACATTTAACCATTCTTTAACGATACAAAACCGCACTTATTATATGTATTCAATTTTATTAGTCAAGAAAAAGTTAGCAACAGTGTGTTAAGTACTTTAGTAAGGTTTTTATTATTAATTACATGTTACAGCGTTAACAAGCAAGTTACCAAACTCTAAACGGTTTTCAATTTATAAACCCAGAACAGAACAGATTCTTGAAAAGCCTGATAAATATAATGAATAACTATTTCCCCCAGTGTACTATTGCTGTGTGGGCGAGGTTTAATGTCGAAATCTCGTTCTTTTGACGCTCTCCACTTCGTAATTGGACCACCCACCACCGGCCCAACGACCTTTGACTTTAATGCCTGCCAAGCTGAATTTCCATGCCACTCCGGCCCACCAAATGACTGTTGCCCATTAGGTGCCACGCCCACTAGCACTAGCACTAGCACTACAACCGACACTATACCACTACCATGGCCTAGGTCGTCCTGCGTCCTTTGCGTGCTCAAGTTGAAATTCGAGCAAATGAAGCACAGATAACAACGTCTACAGCCACAACTAACCATCGAATAATGAACGCCTTTGGGCCGTTGATTAGGGATGAGAACACGAAAATTTCATTTGAAATTGGCGCCTTGAAAAACAAAAACAATAAAAACAATTCATTTGCAAATCGGTAATTGTTTCCGTTTTGCATTGACCCACTTTGTTGGTCAGCAGAAAACGCTTTCGATTACTCGAAATGCAAAAGTGAAGTAAACGAGATTTGCAACCCATTAAAAGCAAGATTTGCCTGACGATAATCTTTACTTAACCGATTCCCAAAAATTCCAAACCGGAAATCTCCCTTTAACCTGCCAACGTTGTTCGTGATTTGAAGTGATTAAAAAAAAACAAGGGAAAGAGAAAACCAGAAATTGGCGAAATAAACTTTCGTAAATACTTCCGTTCAACATTGACCCACTTGGTGGCACAGATTAGGTGGGTGAATGTCAAAGGGGGGAAGGGTTTGGGTTCGGCCAAAACTAATTGGCCGACCAAAAGGCATGTTTTGTATGGTAAACGGCTAAACAAAATATACACATATCGCAGAAAAGGTGGACCAAAACCGGGCAGCACTCATTGGTTACCCAACCTAAGCCTAGCTCAAAAACCTTTCCTCAACGCCACTAAACCCTACCCCAAAGTCCGCATTTAAGCACATTAGCGCTGATTATAACGGCGTTTGCCGTTTACATCACACAGCAGCACAGCAGTTTTAAGGGTTGCTGACAAGCTCTGGTGCAAAGTTGAGCGGGGGCCCACATGGCGTATGCGTAATTTGTTCCAATAAATACTCAGCCCGCAACGAAGCGAGCAAGAGAATCACAAAAAATCCTGGAAATTGTTGAATGAAATTGAGCAGCAAACTTTGAAAATCTAAATTTAAACAAGTTGCGAATTGCGATCAAAAAGATGGCCAAATAGAGGCGGAGAGGGACGTGAAAAAGCAGGGAAATATAACCAAACATACCACAAATTTGTTTAATTTGTGCTGCACAAATGAATTTAGGCGCACGGAGAAGCAACAAAGTGTTGAAACTTTTAGTTTGTTTCCAATAACGAATACACACTTTTTGGTGCAAATGTTTACAAATCCTCAAGCGCTATAATCAAATACTATTTTTAAATATAAAAGAGAAAATGATTTCGTAACACGTTTGCCCATTTTAAATAACAAGCATTTTAGAAATGTAACGGAATTTTGACTTTGCCCAAAGTTATCAATTGAAAACTATGTATACTTGACATCGGATGAGATAAAATAAATGACTTTTTTAAGCCCTTTTGGTATAAACACATGGAGTTAATTGAAGTCAAGAATTTACCCAAATCGATTACAATTCCGTTCAGCATATTTTAGGATCACCTCGAATTCGGAATTTTTATTTGCAATCATCAAACGCAATCATAATCATTAAATATTAACCGAATTGAATTTTCCGGAAATTGTTCGCTTATTTCTTAATTGCTGGCCATCTGGGGAAACTCACGCCACTTCAGCACACGGCTAAGAAATACAAAAAAAGAGCACACGATGCTTTCTCGAGCTCTGCCCTTTGACGCCTTCGCTTTTCGCTTTCCAACGCATTTCGTAGAACAAATCGAATCAAATCAAATTTGTGCAGCTCTTTGGAGGAATTCACTGTGGCCATTGGAGCGATCTATTGTAGATGTTTATGCGTTGTTGCCTTGGCGAATGGCGAATGGGGACTGGGGAATGGGGAATGGGGAATGTCGAATTCGAAATGCACATGGAAAATGTTTCGTGTACAGTCGCGTGTGCTTTCTACTTCAGTGCGTACCACGTTGCGTATGCGCGCTATTTATAAAAATCAATTTCTGCCTTGGCAGCCAAAGCAGAGCAAAGAATCGCCCAAGGAACAGCAGCAGCAGCAGCAACAGCAGCAGCAGCAGCGACAACACTGACGTCCTGAATGGCAAACAAACAGAAAACAAACAGAGCTGCGAAATAAATAAATAACACTGTTTAAAACACGGCAAGAGCACCAGAATGGGCTAAACGTGGCCAAAACAACTGGCCTATAAAACTCAGCAGAGGTGAAGAAGGCCGAGCAATGTAGGAAGTTGCCTTGGCTAACTTTCCTTTGTTTGGTTTCATCCACGCAATAAATTCTCCATCTGCAACCTCTTCAGTCGTCGCATTTTAACCATGTGGATGGGAATTCGGTGAGGAAGCAAAAATATCTACTTAATCCGAGTGATTTAATGTTTTAGTTCGTGAGAGAAACGTTCTGAACTCAAGTGACTAGATGTTTTTATTAGGCTAACCAATTATAATTATTTCCATAATTTAAAACATCATTAATAACAATAAACCATCATACATCATTCGATTCTTTTGCAGCCACTAGAACACAGTAAACAAGATTCGATTAAAGATTAGGAAATTAAAAGTCATAATTTAGTTATCAACTTACGTATCCTTCCATGTCTCCAAATAATACTTTATAATAAATCTACAAGAGTACAACTTGGCATAAAACCAAAAGAAAAGAACAGATTTATTTACTTTATAATACCCCCATCGATGTTGACCTAATAATTCATAATATGTATTATTGAAATACACACGAAGCGATTTCGAATGATTACCATGGAAAAACATCTCCCCCTCGAAGCATAAAGTAGGCATCAGTTTTCCCTCCATTTCCTTTCTTATCTTGGCGCGTTTTCCCTTTAGCTTGCCCTCGAATTTTCCCCCGCGTGTCCCAAACGCAGGAAACAAACAATGACAATCTGAAAAACGAAAAAAAAAAAAAGAAAAAGAAAAAGAAAAAGAGAAAAAAGTTGCCAACGCGTGCAACAAAACCAACTACGAGAGCAAGGGAAGGCAGAAAGAATCTTATAAAATAAACATTTATTTTTAGCATATTGCTGCCGCTGCTGCCGTTGCTTTGGTTTAATTTTTCGACTGCCAGCCTGGCCTGGCCTGGTCTGGCAAATTGGAAAATGGTAAATGGAAAACTCAAAAAAGCAAAAGGCAAGACGGCGGGTGAAAAGGGGGCGGGCATGGCGCTCGGCCAGCCACTGAAAATGCCATATACACACTAACACTGGCACTCCCCTTCGCCTTTCGCCTTTCGCCTGAGTAGGATCGATTTTGTAAGAAGCTCCCTGCTTTTCCCCTTACTCACACTCACAGCACCTCGAACGCCGAACGCCAAACAACCAGCCCACCGAAGTTCTACCAACTGCACTCATTTGACTTGGCTTTGACTGGTCGTCGTCGTAGTCGTCGTCGTCATCGCCTTTGGCTATTTATCGAGCGACATAACTGCAAAACTGTAACAAGCAAAGGGATGCCGGCGAAACGAGAGCAGCACCAACTTTGGATGATCGACGCCACTAACTATTCCTACACCCAAAAAAATAACTTAAAGTTTAGTTTTAATAAATTAGTTTTAATCAAATACTACATAATAAAACACCATTACCTTTTAGTTTCATTTCTATAAGTGCCAAAGACTGTAATCTAAGGTCTTATTTTTGAACCACACAAGTTTTATTTTGATACTTTCGTGGTATTCATTTAATACTCATCTTATTGAGAAATGCGTGCCAATAGTAATTACACAAAAAAAAATTTGTTAATAGATTGTCTCAGAATATCAATTAATTTAAATTAATTTTTAAAAAATATATATTTTTCGCAATGATTGTTAAATTACGAAACAAATAAGTAAAACTTTTCCAATATTTCTCTAAAGCTTACATGATTTATTTAACTAAAATTAAAACAATCATGGGATGTTTAACTTAACATTCCAACTTTTCTAGTGTAAATCATTGTGAATGTCACACAGTTTTTCAGCTAAATTGGATGTTGGATGAGGAATTAATTTCTTGCATATAATTCAGGGAAATAGCTCAATAGCTCAATAGGGGGTTTTTCAAGGCGGAGATGCATGCGGTGGTATTTACGTCGACGTATTGTTTCTATATCTGCGAGTGCAAATTCCATTTTATTTACTTGGAGCTTTTGCTTAATTAGCGCCTCGTTATGATTGTGTCGTAGACGCTGAGCGAACGAACGAAGGACAGGCGGTAGGCGGAAGCTTTCCGCAGTTGTTGTTGCTACCCACCCGGTTCTCCACTACGCCCCAACCACCCATGCCACCCACTAAAAAGCCACCGGGCATCCCCAATTTTGCGGCTGATTATTTTGTTATTACACCCTGAAGATGGTATCATACTCTTTGGCCATATGTTTGTGCAGCAGTTGACCTTATAAGGTATATAAACATCGTAAGTAAAACAATATAATTGTTCTGAAGAATCAATGACCCTCAAAATGCAAGGGTAGAGAATCTTCGGTTTGTCAAATTTAACTTTCTTTTCTTGTTTTTCCTTTGAGCGCTGTAAACGTTTTTCCAACTTATCTTATCGCCAATAATTGGAAGTAGATACACATGCGTATATCTCGGTCGACCTTAAAAATAGCCATTCCATTTTGACAACAATAAGAACCACAACAAGAAAAAACGGCGACAACAACGAGTCAACGAGGAAGAACAAAGACAGCGGCGCGCATACATGGCGTATGAGTAATGAGCGTTTCTACATATTTGTTGGCCGTGGTTGAATTTCTTGTTCTTCGCACAATTCGGTTCCCTTGATTCAATTCCATTCAACTGAGGGTCGTCGAATAACCTAATTTACGCCGGCTTCTTGCCACACTTCCGCGGAGATGTTTTATATGCTGTAATTTATGTAGTTTCACAAAAATATGGAAAGGAATGCCAAACTATTCAAAACTCACATAACTAGCTTTTTAAATGTATACATTAAAGACAATCTTGTCTTCAATTTATTAAATCAGTTCGGCATTAATTGGTAACTTAACTTTAAGTACTCAATTTAATTTATTAGTTAGTCCAAAAATAATTGAACAGTCCAGATTTATCACTTTTAGGAAAACCCTACCAGTAGTACAGTATAATCTTCAATAATTATCAATTCTTTTAGTTATAATGGGTATAAAATAAAACTGAAACCTTCTGATTTATTTTCTAAGATTTTGTTGGAACTCCCGCTGATCTCTACCTAAACACAAGTATTACATAACATTACATTTAGCTTATCTGTGTATCGAATCATCCATTATATTGCCGCCCCGCGCAGTGTTTACACAATTGGACTGGCAACCATCCCTTCGGGCCGTCACCCCTGCTACAATTGTTTAAACATTTGCAATGCCTATTTGCTAATTAACAATCATAAGAAAAACATTGAAAGCAGCCACAAGAAAAGCCGCAACAAAAACAAGATACGCCCCAACAACGCTGCCCAATTCCTTCGGTTCTGCTCGCAAGTTTTGTGGGTGCGGAGAAAACCATTATATACATTTATTTAATTTACATTTCGCCTTGAAAATTGTTTTCGGTTTCAAGTTATTTACGGCTTGTTTGGCGTTTGAACTGTGTTAGCTGACGTTGCGGAGTTTTTATTTCCAACATTTAAACTAACGAAATAAGACTTTCAGACTTTGTATAATTTTTGCTCTATAAAAAGTATTCCAGTAGCAAAACAACGTGCAGATTAAGGTCTAAAACATTGTCTTTGGCAATGAGTCTGAGTTATATTTTCATAATATTTAACTCCTTTTTCCTTCTGTCTCATCCATTGAATGATGAAAATGGCCGACTGTCAGGCGTAAGCTTTCAATTACTAATTTACACTTTGTTATACCCTTTGTATCCTTCATTTCGTAACTTTGACATGCACTTGTGTTTTTGTTTTGTTGTTCATTGGGTTGTCACTTTTTAATTTTTCAACAACATTCGGGCCAGTTGAGGTGAGTTGTGGGTGTCGACGGCATTGAAGCTTTTCAACGCTGGCTTTCCGCCCCTTTTTATTTCTAGTGCTGCCATCGCAAAAATTAATTGAATTTGAATGAGTTTTATTCATTTAGTTGATTCGTAAAATGTTGTATTTACGGTCGTTGTGTATAAAAAGAATACCTTAAAAGCGATGTTGGAACCACTCTGCATGGAAATGAAAACACTCATAAAAATATGAAAAAGTGAAAATAAATATCTGAATATTGAATTCAAAATTTTATATTTTATATTCAAATGAAATATTAATTCATAATATTCATTAAAATGTACATAAAATGAAATGATTAAATATTAAAAAATTGTTATTTATCGGGAAAATATTAGATTTAAAATAAATTTGATTTAAATGCAATGTTCAATGATTTAAAATCATTTCCGAAAACCGTGAAATGAAAAATAGTAATATTTTAATTTTTAAAATAACTAAAAACCACAATGGTTGAAAATCAAAGCGAAAATTATTTAAATTGATTATAAAATACAAGAAATATCGTTTTTATTTACCAGTGATGGAGCTTACTGTTAACCACATTTAGCAATGACCGGAAAGAAACCCGAGACAAATGCGTTTTGGCCATCATTTGTTTGTAACTCGTCTACGCCTTTTTAGGACCATTTAGGGTGTGTGCCTGGCTAAAGGTCAAGGCACTTGGCAAAATTATTACAACTTTTAGGGGCTCAAAAATGAGTCGAGGAATACCTTAAATTCTTTAGGCACACGTGTGCCGTGTATATGTGGTAGTGGGGTGGCAATAAGACGGTCACAAAGTTGAGCAATTGAGGTAAACTGGTGCAAAAACAACTGGCAGCCGACAAGAAATTGAAACTTGATTAACTTATTGTAATATAAGAACAACTTGTCAGAGGTGCAAACAACATAGATGCTTGGGATAAGGCTAGAATCCATTTCCTCTTTCATTAAACTAAATTGCTTCCTGATAGCAACACATGAAGAAAAAAGAAGTGAGTAGAAAAGAAAAAGGATTACGAAGTAACGAATTGCACTTAGAGTGTTCGACGGAAGACTAATTTGTATTTCTTTGCCAAATAAATAACCTAAAATGTTAAAGTTGTATACACGAAAAATAAATTTTTACAGAAATTTACGGCAGAACTCTTTCCAAGAACAGAATCAGCTATATACTTTTGGAAAATATAGCGAAGTACGTTCACAGAAATCTATTGGGCCGCAAACTCTCATCAGCAAAATCACACCTTTTTAGGAAAACAATTTTCTATTTGTGCGCTCTTTTAGTGATTTTTTTTTTACTTATCAGCAATAAGAGACAAATTGGTTTCTTTGAACAGGTTCCTTTGAGGAACTGCTCCCTAAGCAGCTTAAAGTGAATTCCCCCGAAGCGTGGGGACCCCATGCCCTCTGGTTTTCCTAGGGGGCCCACAAGTCATGTTTTTGTGCGGCACAGCAGCAGATTGCGACATTTTGGAAACTGCTCACCACTGACCCCGGACACCCTTGGGAACTGTTTCTGGGAGAAAACTTTGTTGATTTATATTTTCAGAGCTCCCTGGCTCATGAAAGTTGCACAAGGTGGGCGGCGGGGGGAAGTCGTATAATGCCAATAGGCATTAAAATTGCATGCACACAAAAGTCAGTCTGAATGGAAGTCCAATCAGGCACCATCAGGCGTATAAATACCTAGGTGTCACCCTAGACAAGAAACTTACCTTCAAGAGGCATATCACGGCTGTACAGCACTCCTTCAGGAGCAAGGTTGCTCGTATGTCATGGCTACTTGCCCCACGCAACAGGTTATCCCTGGGCTGCAAGGTCATGATTTACAAGGCCATACTAGCGCCCAGTCTCTTCTACGGTCTTCAAGTTTATGGCATTGCGGCGAAATCTAATCTTAACAAGATCCGAATTTTACAGTCTAAAACTTTGAGGAGGATCTCTGGGGCTCCTTGGTATATGCGAACCAGCGACATAGAACGCGACCTCAAGGTGCCCAAAATCGGCGACAAGCTGCAGTCTATTTCAAAGAAGTACATGGAACGACTCAATGCGCATCCTAACAGCCTAGCCAGGAAACTTGGAACTGCGGCCATTAATTACGCTGACCCTCAGACAACCGTTAGAAGAAGACTGAAGCGGCACCACCCTCAAGACCTACCTGACCGGGTTCTGACATAATATGTATTAACTCGAAAAACAAAATTAACAATATTTCTACCTAAAATGTAACCTTAAATTACTAGTCTTAAGAAAAACACTATAGACAATTGTATTTGAATTAATTAATAGACTGATTAGATTAAGCTGCCACTTGGGTAGCAGTGTGCTAATCGAATAATAAAAATATACATATAAAAAAAAAAAAAAAAAAAAAAAAAAAATGCACACAAAAGTATGCAATGGACATGGCGCAAAGGAAAGGGGCCAAAGGGTTCCGAGAAATGGGCCAGCAATTATAGTAACTGCGAAAGCAACTGCCAAACTGTTAGTTCAATTACGAAATGGGTCATTAAAATTAAATATTTTTTATAAGTATGTTTATTTTTAAAAAAAAAAATATATATTTATGTTCAATTTTACTACGAGGTTTTAAGATGTAAATCAAGTAGAATTAATGTATAATCTAATATGCCAAAATTTTGTTATCCCCTATATTTACAACCTGCTCAAGCTGCCACATAGGTAGCAGTATACCTGTTAATTTTGAATAAATATACACTTTTAAAAAAAAAAAAAAAAAAATACTACGAGGTTATTCTCTGGGTGTACAATGTACATATTAAAATTCGAGTATTAAAATAATTAAAAAAAGTTAGTGTTTTGAAAACAGCTCATAGTTATATTCAATACGGTTCGAACGGCTTATGGTCTAAGCACGTTACTGAATACCTATATCATTACGAAAATTTTGAATTGCCACCCAAATTCGGAATATTTGTGCGCTATTCTTGACTGTGTTTTTCTACACATTCTGTTCACACATTGAGCAATAAATCCGCTACCCGAAATTATGCCATTGCCCGCCTATCCTTTTTCCTTTATCCTCAAGCTCAAGGACCTCAAGCCCCTTCAACCCCCTTAAGTATGCAACAGCCATTTACAACTTCGTCGAGCCAAGATGACCGAACTATAAAAAACCAACTTACAATGCTAAGCAAGGCAAAGGCGCCGCAAAATGGAAAGCGAAAATTAAGAAAAGAAAAAAAAAAACTAAGCCAAAAGGTCAAATGTATTATTAAGCTGCCAATGTGTGTGTGTGTGTGTGTGTGTGTGTGTGTGTGTGTGTGTGTGGCTGTGTGTTGGGTGTGCTTCTCTTAAAGTAAACGAGAAATTTTGTATTTTTTATTTATTTTTTTTTTTTGGGTCAAATGGTCACCCCTTCTTTTTCACCTGCTTTCTGCCGTGGTGACCTTCAAAATTTTGGCCAAGTATCCTGTTAAGCCCTCAAGTATCCTTTTAGCCAAGACCCACACACACAGACACACGAAGGCAACACACACACCCACGTGTCATTAGATACAAACATTTTTTTTTGCGCCACTGGCGATTCGTTCTCCTTTTTTGCCCATTCTGCTGTTGCCGCTCGTTTTTATTTGCCAAGTGCGCGAAATGTGACAAAACGTGGGCGGCGGCAGGTGAAATTGGCCCCAGTGCTTAGGGTGCTGAACAGCGGACACGGTGGCTTTGGACCCTGGTGCGAATTATAGTGTCACATTATATAACGTGCTATATACGTCTGTTCGCACAGCAAAACAAAAATAGAACCAGATGTAAGGGAAAGGCGAAAGCGCGGAAACACCATAATTAAAACAATTGCAGTTGTGGTATTAACTGTAGCCGCTTACCGCTCACACCTCACTGGCAGAAAATAGTGGTTCTGGAAATACTCTTAGCTCAATAAATTAAAAAAAAAAAAAAATACACCCCTTTCGTAAGTTCTTTTTCATCAGATGATTTAATATGTTTTAAATTTGCATTTTTCTATGTTTATCACTATTGTAAATTGTAAATTTAATTGCAGCTGTGATTACCATAGATTCAGATTTATTTTTGACGACAAATATTACACATGTTTTGTTGTAAGCTAAATATGTATATATAACATTGTATGAACTTCCTCTAATATTCCCTACTTTCCGACAGGCCAACATTTCAACAATCCCAAATGATGATTTTAAACTAGATTTCATTAAAAAGAATTTAAGAAATCCCTTTATAAGAGATGAATCGTAATAGTATAATTTAGTTGCCCATTCTAAATTAGGGAGAAGTGTGGATTTTGGTTGTGGCTTTACTGTGCTTAAGCATGCATGAGGTGTTTTATTTCTTTGTAATTTTGCAACTAAATTTTGATGTCTGCCCCTTTGGCCGCTCACACTCAATTTCCTCATATCTCTCGCTGCGCTCTATAGCTATATTCGATTATGGATGCAGGCCAGGTTGTTTTGATTGTTTCGGTTGTTGCTTTGTTTGTTTGTGGCTTTCTGTTTCGTTGGTTTTTCATCCCGGTGTTTATGGCACTCGACTGGACTAGCGGTAAACATAATTAAAAAGGCGGAGGGAGGTGAAAAAGAGATTTCGGCCACCATTCGGAACATAAAAAAAGCGTTCAGATACTTGAGTTTTGAAAGAATCATGAGGTGTCTTTGGCCAGAAATGTAAATATATAACAAAGATAGTGCCGGCATATTTATATTACAGCTACATACACAAAACTATTTAACTAAACTATTCAACGGGACTTATGCATTTAAAAGATTTGTAATCTTTTTTTTTTTTTTGAATAATATCATGCATACAGATGGGCGTGCAGGTCAAAGGTCGTGTTAACTGAGAATATCGTCGGAACCGGGTAGGTATTTATCGATCCACCCTCGTTTGTATTTGCGTCAAAGGAAAAGCTTGTGCCAGATTGCAATTGAAGCAGCTCTCATTACCCACTATCCAATCGCCCAAATCATGGCCCGCCTTCCATATCTCAGTACCCCCCGCATGTGCCAAAAGCCGATGGCGAAAGCTAATCAAAAACCACTTAAATGGAAACGGAGGCATTAGCGAGCCTCCCCACCGATCGCCCAATCCAATACCAACGGCCCTTTGCTAACAGAATAACAGAATCACCGAGCACGCAATGCCAGTTATCGCCCGTTTTTGCTTTTGGGCCCTATTCCACTATTGCCAGCTCTTTTGCATTGCCGAATTTGAATTCTGTTCGCTATTATTATTATTATTATGCCTCGCTGATTGACTCAAGTGAAGGTTATGACATTCAAATTATTATATTTTCAATAAACGTCGCGCGCTAATCAAACAAACTTGAAGATATTCCTTCTCTTAAACAAAAAGAAATAACAATACGAACAACTGGATACCCACGTTATCTTAACAAATTCTAATTTTGAATAATAATTGTGTACTATATAGTCACAATTATTATTCATTACAAAATTAAATATATATACATATATATAAATGTTTCACAAGATAGAAATGTACGAACATCAGAGTTGAAATTGCTAACACATTACGGATAAAACCAGTTGGGAATTATACTGTCGCAAGGGCAAGAAAGGTCAAAAAGAAAAGCCAATCGTAAAACATATCATATTGACGTGAATAGTTTATAAATTTATTATCAAATTAATGATGTCGTTGTCATTAATAAGTGATTTGAATTTTATAAAAGTGTGTCCCCAAACTTTTGAAATTTTTATACACATTTAATTATCGAATTCATGTGTAGGCCTCACAAACTCAAGACACCTTATTGTTGTGCACGTTTTTACAGGGCATGTAATCGCACAACGACAAGAGCGATGACAGCGCTGGCATGCGAGAGCATTTCTAAGGACTTTTGGCGACATCGACGACACACGAGAAAGCCTTAAATGGGGGCGGAGAATCTGCCAACTCAATTATACAAATATTATACAAACATTAGAAATGCATCAAAATAACGAAGGATATTTGTCAGTGCACGGAATGAACGGAACCCTTGGAGAGGCCACCAGCCACCAGCCACCAGCACACAACGACTGTCACTGGGACAAGGATGACTCGGCACTGACTTTTTCGTTGGAGCGGCGGAGAACACCGAGCCTTGGCACCAAGCACGTGCGAAATGGGCGAAAAATGGGACAACAGGCCAATCAATAACACAGTGCAGCATATAACAACGGGGGATGGCAATCATTCACGGGGGTTAAGGTTTTCCCTTCAGTTTGCTTGGGGTTAAGGCTCTTGGCATGATAATTGCGATATTCGGAAGGTAACTTGTTGCTCTGCACTCTTGAGTTTTTAAACTGTTGAAAAACTTTTTTGTTTACTGTCAACGGGTTCCAGTTCATAGAACTTAAATTAGCTGGAATAACTGGGAAAACTGGGAAACTGAATAAAACTTCTGAACTTCATGTTCATTTTAGTTTTTTTAATTTTAAGGTTTTCAACTCATTAGTTGGTAGTGTATGTTTTGTAATTGATTCATTAGAACCTGGTTGACACCATATTTTTATCAGGGATTTAAATAGTAATTTGTATAGGTCAATTCTTGATTGGTATCGGTAGGAAGGACCAGCAAAATCGGTAACCGTCACGTTACCGAAATAGAATGAATTTTGCATTGCCGGTTTGTAACCCTTGCACGTTTTCACTAGGTTCCCTGAGTTTGTACATTAACTATTTGCGCACTCAGCACCAATCAATTTTGATATAGTTTATGATTATTGTTTATCACCCCCAACGAAAGCGCTGCAGTTGTTTGTAATGTCGCGTGTCACATTCAACGGGATTTTTTTTTGGACAACAATTGCCCCCAAATCCCCATGCCATCCCAATTTGCAACCCTTTTCTGCACTTTTATCTGTTTCATTTATATAATTTGTTTCGCATTACATTTGACGATGGTGGGGTTTTTGTCGTGTGAAAACAATTAGATGAAGGCGATTTGGATTGTGGCTTTTACGGGGAATTGTGTGGGTATTTAGATTCATTACATAACACACAAACAAACACATATATATTTTTATAAAGTACGATATGTACCTAATCGGGGCAGGCGGTGTTGGTCAAGCGTTGGCCCTGACATTGCGATTGCAGTTCCGGGAAAGTAAACAGACAAGGCATGCCAAATCATAAATATTATTAAATTCTTGCCCATTTAATCGTTTTTATTTGTAAGTATTTTGGGTGATCGAAGCAAAGCGAAATCTGTGTTTACTGTATTTGACAGCCCAAAGATTATTCTAAACAGAAAGTAATTGGCGTTATCGATCATAAAAAAATATATATCTGGAAATCTTAGATGCAATACTTGAAGAGATTACTCATTATTGGACTTCCTACTATTTTGATCATTACTTTACTTTCTTACTAATCTGAACTCAATTTCATAGAAAATTTATTCATAAGAATTCATTTATAAGAATTTAAGTAGAATTCCACTTTTAAATGGTATTTTCCCACCGATTCAGTGTAACTTTCTGAGAATTAGTCATAAAGTCGACTTGTCAATGGGCTTTGTTCTGTGAATGGTTAATTATGAATTGATTGATGACATTGCACAAATGCAGTAGCAGATAAAAGCCAATTTTTGTCAGTGGAGTGCAGCCAGGATTGTGCCGATTGAGTGGATATGTATTCGCTCATTGGTTCGGAATTGCATCCCTTTGTGCTTTCCAAGCTTTTAGCCGTGTGAAAAGCGAGTGAGCTGGCATTAAATTGATAAGTGTGGATTGGATTTGATCGATTCGGATTGGATTGGCTGATGGGGAAACAAGCGCCAGGGGTCCTTTTTCCAGTGACGTGGAAACGGGGGAGACGACAGCACGCTACTTCGAGGGAGTGTGATTGGCTGGGGGTGGGGTTTTGGGGGGTGGGAACAACACCCGCTTTCTGGTGTTGTTTACATTGCACTAGAGTGGAATGATATATGATGATGATCATTGACATCAACATCAACATCAAAATCAACAGTGATCAAGGTTACTTTAGGTGGTAGTACCAAACTCGGCGACGAAAAAGTCGCGCAATTTCAATCTGGATTTCTTGGGCTCCTCGCGCGGATGATGGACGGTGATCTGGTCGCCGTCGGCTGATATCATTGTCTCGCTGGGCGGCGATATCGAGTACTGTTGCAGCAGTCGACGCTGCTGTTCGGTGAGCTCTTCCAGCGGTTCGTAACTGGCCCCACACCCAGTCCCGGTCCCAGTTCCGGTCCCAGATCCGGTCCCAGATCCTGAACCCGATCCCGATCCCGATACCGATCCGTATCCGGATCCAAAAGAGGCCGCCAACGCCGAGTAACTGCTGCTGATCGTGGGCGATGATGCGGAAACGGCGGCTGCGGCGGCTGCCGCTGAGGCGGTGGCCGCTCCGCCGGCGGCGGCCAATTGTTGAGCGATTAGCAGCTTCTGGGCGTGCTCTTCGGCCTCTTTTTGCTTTTTAAAGTCTTTCGATGGATACACACATATAATATATCTATATATATATAGATTTAAAACGAAAATAAAACTGGGCGGGGAAGGGATACTTAAACCAAAACAAAAACACATAAATAAAACACACAATAAGAAAAGCGAGAGCGAAAATGCCATCCTTCTCGGAAAAGCGAGAAACACGACAGTCCGGCAAAGTGCCCTAAAATTCAATTTCAATTTGCAATTTGACAAATGAAATTTTTCTCTGTCGCTGCTGCTGCTTTTGCCACTGCCGGTGACAGAGGCTGATGACGCTACGTTATATCAAAATTAATGACATTTTTTGGGGGACGAAATACGGGCCCGCAGTGCCATGACCTAGCCCACTCGATGACCTTGACAAATGGTGGGTCTACCACGACCATCCATCCCAATCTCCCCCTTATTGTCATCTGAGAGCAGTTTACTACACACACAGTGGTCATTCTGTAAACAGAATATCTACCAACAACTATCTTGTTCAGTTATTATTTTTCGAATTCGTATCACAATAATATAAAATTTTTATTTAAATACATAACAGTTATCACTCAATCAATTACAAATTTAGAAGTTAGTTTGAATAGGAATTGGTGAAAAAAATATTTTTAGCTAATTGTCAATCCTAACAAATTTTTAAAAAATGGTTGTGAAAATAGTTTAAATTTAGATAACTCTGAGACATATATTTGCTTCTACTTCTCAGTAATCACTGTAGTTGGGTCGTCATCTTGTCGTACGAAAAAAGGAAAGGGAAAACGAAAGGCAGAATCAGGCGGGGAAAAGAGAAACTCGTTGCGGAAATGAACAGAACCGAAAATCGCAATGTTCAAATGCAATTTCCCCGTCGGCCAAAGCAAAAACCCCCCCCCCCCCCCCCCCCCCCCCCTTAACCCCCACGAAAGCACCCGTCCTGTCGCATCTTCGACATTGGCTGGCACTTGCAAAACGAGACAAGCGCTAAGCGGCTTAAGCAACCCTCGCACACACTAGTAGATGTTGGCAGCAGGGAAACTGAAATCGAAGCGAAGGGACGGTGCAAAAATGTAAACTATTTAGCGCTCTTACGCTTTGCAGGAAGGTTGCATGATGACGACGATGACACAACCCCTGCCACGCTTTCTAAGCCCCCCACGGTAGATATCGGCTACAGCAGACCCTATTGCATTAATATTATTTGGCACCTAAGCGCTGTGGACGCGAGTCAAACATACAACATTTTTCACCATATATCAGAAATTCGATTTGATTTTAGAGGCAGTGGTCTGAATTGATCGATAGCTTTACAAAAATAGCTTTATTTTTGATATATTCAGTGCTCTTTTATGTTTTAATAAACCGATGTTTACTGTCTTCCTGATTCGCCTTCACTAAACAAAATAAACAAATCATATGTTCGTACATTTAAATTTCATTATAGGGAGCGAAAACAAATTGGTATTTAACAGCAAAAAATATCTCAACCGATATTCACTGTACCCCTAGCGATGGTCGCGTGACACGATCGAGTGTGTGGTCCCCCTCTAACGGTCAGTGGGTCCCCTTTACCGCTAATCTCCTTATCGAGACTCATGTGATTTCACTCCTGCACCGACAATTTCTTGGCAATTTTTTGAATCACACCCGCGTTTATCAGCTCGATGACGTCATGGGCGTCCGATATAGATAGATAATTATATAGCCAAAAATCATTGGGAAACAGGCGGCGAAAGGGAGACAGCACGACAAACAGCTCGATCACTGTTAGCGTTATGTAAACGCTAATGAGCGTAACAGTATGTCGATGTTGTTGTTGTTTGTTGTTGTTTTTCGAGAGGAGCAATGAAAATCAATTAAAACTAATTGATTCAAGAGTCAAATTCAAACATTTGCAGCAGCGGCGGCGGAGAAAGGGGGTTCAACAGAGAAAAACTACGTTCATTTAAGCGAACAATGTGCAATAATTAGAAAATGCAATCGCTTGCACACACACACACACACACACACACACACACACGCACACGCACACACAAACACACCGATAAACTGGGTTATAAATTAAAATGGGGGTAAGGACAGGGGCGTGGACGGAGGGGGGACTGGAGGGAAAATCCAAAGGGGGGTCAAAGTGTACTTACTCTCCAGCAGCCGCTGTATCAAACTGTCCACATTCAGATCGAAATCGCCCATTTTGCAGCAGCTAAATTGTTCTTGGCCGCGTTTTGTTGTTGTGGCCAGCTGTTCCAAAATTCCGATAGGAATTTTTGGCGCAACAACTACACGCACACACGCACGCACACAGCGACGCCCGTTATACTTAAATACTTTATTGTAAACAACAATTTTAGTTACCAACTGTTGTTTTCGTTTCTTTTTTTTTCTAATATTTTTTCTTATTTGCCGCAAAAGGCAATTTCACTTTTTTATCTTTTTCGGTGGGCCGCTCTAGTTCACTGAATGTTGCACACGAGGAGGCAAAAACAGAAAAAAATACGCACGGCCGCTCGACTTTTGGGATTCGGAGTCGATCGCAGATCGGTCAGAACAGAGAATAATGGGGACTGAGAAATCGGCTTAACTGAGAATTTATAAACCACCGTAATTTCTATTCTGGTTTTTTCTCCGCCAATAACAAAACTTGTCAGACTCGCCAGCTAGCTGAGTGTGACCGTTCGCTGGAGGGCTGGAAAAGTTTGGAAACATATCGATAGGCGGCCGATAGGCACGTTTAAACCAGTGCTCAGCAACGCGACACTGATATGTCAAAGTGCGTTGTGTCAAGCGCGTGTCATTTAAAATTTTTACTTGTCACTTACCTGAAAATTATTCAACGATTCAGTCGTCCTGCATATTTTCGTGCTCGATATACTTCTGAAATCACTCGACTAATTCCTTGCGCTAAGGTTATTTTCTAAATTTCAACCGATCCCATCATGCTTAACGAGATGCTAGAAAGGAACGCTTTTGTGATTTTTATTGTCGCAAACAAGGAACAACTCCTATTGGCCTTACTTCTCCTCTTGATATCCGGCTTGATGACTTTCTGCGAATGGGATATCGCAATCGCAGAGTACTTGGTTCAACTGTTTAACCTTGAATGGGAAGGACGCACATGGAGCCATTTTACTGCGATTCTTTCTGCTGTACTGGCCCTTCTTCTGGTTGTCGGAGCTTTGATTATTCAACGGCGTTTCCGCATCTTCCACACCAACCGCGTGGCCTAAGGACACACCACAGGATTGGGACACTAGCTTGGCGGAAGGGCAACACGATCAGACAACATTGTTATACCGGCGAGCTTTCAAAATCAAAATTTGAAGATTTTTGGAAAGTCAACAAATATACCATGGGCAACAAATAGAAAAAATAAGTCAACCTATTTACACAAACATTGTCGGTGTGTGTGTGTGTGTATACTATTTACCTGCTTATTAAAAATGTTTGATTAACAACATTCAAAAACGTTTTTATATTTTATATTGTGGTAATTCCGTATAATTATAATCCGCCGCTTTCGAGCACTAGCATATGCGGATTCGGTATTTTTGCCACCCTCGCATTTCGCCCGCTGACTCTGCAGCCCTGGCAACCGCGCAAAAATGAACGACTCTTGTGTTTACAGCCGATAAGATAATAGTTTAGCCGCCGGAATGAACTATTTCCCGAACTACTACTCCATCGAGGACATCTTCGTGACCCAGGAGAAGGTGGAGTGCCGGGTGAACACGAAGCTGCAGCGGATGGGTGAGTGACACGCGAGGAGTAGTGCTTTTTTTTGGGTGTCCACTAAATGCAACTCCCCGGTGACTTGCAGGCTTCCTGGACTCCGGCGCCGATACGGATGATTTGGAGCCCGGGCGCACGGTCAACCTGCCGCTCTGGTACATCAAGGAGCTGAAGGTGAACAACGCCTACTTCACCGTCTCCGTGCCGGAGATCTACCGCAACGTGCACAAGGCCGTCTGCGAGGCGGAGACCACCCACATCGAGCTGGGGCGCCTGCATCCGTACTTCTACGAGTTCGGCCGCTACCTGACGCCCTACGATCGCAACCACGTCATCGGGCGCATCATCTTCGAGACGCTGCGACAGCGGGTGCGCCACTTGCTGGACATCTCCAAGAGCGACGGCCAGGCGGCCAAGGCGGAGCACCGGCTGGACAACATAGAGGCCAAGCTCCATGAGGCGGGTGTGCGCACCAACAGCCAGGTGGGCAAATTAACGGGGGGGGAAAGGGCATCCGGAATTGCAACCTTACTAATCAAGTTCACTCATTTACAGTACATCGAATGGCTGCAGATGACGGGCAACAAGATCCGGACCTCGGTGCTGGTCGAGGAGCACCAGAAGAAGCGGCGGCGGGCGGATCGCAGCGATGACGAGGGCGAGGTCCTGCCCAATAGCAAGCGGGCCACCTTATGATCCATCCCGGCATCCGGCAAACTAGTAAACTAGTCCAGGCAGATGTCTTGGAACTGTAGCAACTTTATTTCGTCCATTCTTTTGGTGGCCACAGGGCAGCCGCCATACCTCTCAAAAATACACTTCATCTACGCACTCGGCTACGTCCGTTTGTACCGTTTAAAAGTACATGGGATCGCATACATCTACACATAACTGAGCCTCCGATCTGGGGCCGGTCTTAAACTACTCGCCTAGGAGCTGCCGGTCCAGTCCGCGCTTTCCAATTGGACTTGGCAATAAGCCAAACAAACGCGCATCCTTATGCGACATTGCGCCACATTATTACATATAAATAGTTAACTACATATATAATTATAATCTTGTAAGCTCAATTAAAATTTGATTTTGTGCTAGTTTCACATACATTTCACAAATAAACATTCACCAATGTCAGCATACATAGGTAGTAGTTCGTCAAAAGCAACCAATAGGACTTATATATTTCAGGGACCGTAATGCGTATACATTTTCTAGCTTTTGGGCTGTGTTTTCATGTATCTTGGAAGAGTTCTCAACGAAAATGTCATTTCTAGACTTGGTTAACTAAACAAACTAAGTTTAGGGCCAAGAATAACCAAATGTATTTGTTATTGGTGGTAAAATAAACTTTTATGTGGTTTCCGCTTATAAAACTCTAATTTTTTAATTAAATTTAAATAATGGTTTGCACAAACGAATGGTATCTGGCAAATGTGATTGCCACAGATAAACGCAATGGACTTGTCCAAAAATATATTCATTTCCAAAAATGTAAAGTTTTATAAAATGGTATCGTATGCTACAAGTTTATCAAATCAAGTAAATCAAAATACGTATACAATATAATTGTTATTTCTCTTCATATTACTCTGGGGAATTACATGATTGAGGTGTAGGTACTGTATATTTTATTTGATTATGATATACTTAAAGATTGGCTGCATTTGTTCTCTGGGCGGCTCCTAGTTAAACAAACTATCAACCTACTGTACAATGTTTCATTCTTTTTTAGAAGCTTGTTTTACTTATCTCAGAAAACACAAAAATTGTTTTACGGTCCCCGGATATCTACATATATCGTTTTTGATCACTATACAATCGATCAAGGCCGGCAAATGCAGTATTATATTCGCATCGAACATTCCTAGTTATACATCTGGCCAATCTTTTTGGCTTTAATATGCTTTTCAGTTATCTTCGCTATTAATATTTCTAACAGATTATGTCATTTGCACAAGCTTGCCCCTTGACAATTTTTTCGGGGCGATTAACAACATCGATTTTTTGGATATAGCAAGAATTGAATGCAACATTAATTTGTTTATGGTTAGGGGCTTGCTTCAAAAAATAAGCAACATAGTTTATTCGCTTCATCTGCATTTGGTTTTAGTTTTGTTTTCGTTTTTGTTCTTAGTTTTTCATGTTTTTTTGTTTTTTTTTTGTTTTAGTAAATTATGTCTTTTTAAAACTAAACATCTGTCCCTGGTCGCATTGTTTTCTGTAATCCTCTCTCAATTCCGGTTCCGTGTTCAATTTCCGTCCGTCCTGACGCGTCTGTCTTGTGGGTAGAGGGTCCGGGTCCTTGTTGTATAATTAATTGTTAAAAATGTATAAACAATAGCAAGATCTCCGCAAAATGGAAGCGGCTGCAACTCTGCCTCAAAATAAATACATGGATACAAACAAACAGGTTACAATTTGCACTAGTTTTTGCCATTTACGAGGGCGGTGGGGATGGGCGTGGCCGCTATTGTGGCCGGAAGAACGGCGTTGGGCGGCTTTCGCTTCTGCGGCAGAAAGACCTGAAAAATACAAGGACACACGAAATTGAGCGGGATAGAAAAATATAGAATGTATGTCATTTCCATTATAAATAGTAAGTTATTAAAAAACTTTTTCAAAAATGTTTTTTTGTCATTAAAATTAGGAACTTTCTAATACAATTATAACTTAGTTTTTTAAAAATCTCTAGAATACAATTTAAAAAGTATTTCCAAGTCATTTAAATATTTAAATATTATTTAGATGTGTATTTTATTTCCTACAAAATAACAGTCTTAAGTAAGAGCTATAACTGTTATTAAAGGCGTTTAAAATAAAAGTCATGACTGATTTTACATTAATATAACTTAGAAAATATAAATCAGTGATTTTTATTATTTTTGTCATTAAGAAACAAATTGTTTGATTGGTTTATTTAGCGAAAAATTACAAAACTACTTATATTTGAACAAATAAGTCACCTACACAAGGACTTGTTTTAAGTGATATATGTCTCAGGCAGATTTTTATAATTAACGTTTATCTTGGACAGTCTTTAATAATTTTATTTAATATTAAAGTCCGTCATAGCAGATAAAGGAAAATAAATCAAAATGATTTTGAAAATAAACCATGTTTTATGAAAATGATATCTATTACTACTATTACCAACCCGATTTGGCGATTTTCTTCCTAATTCTTTCTAATATTTTATTTCTAAATTAGTTGAGTGCTGGGGGGGCAGAGAGATCGCTCACCTTGAGGGCCCCCAAAACCATCAGGTAGAACCAGTAGAGCTGCGGCAAGAACAGAATGGCGATGCTGACGAGGCAGCCCCGCGGCAGCCCGCACATGGCCGCCCACATGGAGGCGGCCTCGATGGCCAGGCTGTAGCGCCACATCACGTATGGCCACATGCAGACGCGGCACACGAAGAAGGTGGCCAGCATGAGCAGTCCGTTGGCGATGTACACGCGCGAGTCCTTCAGCCGCATGGTGCTCAGGATGCTGCGCAGCGAGACGAACGGCGTGGAGAACTCCATCATGAACATGTAGCTGTAGATGCAGTGCCCACCGCCGCGGATATACTGCAATGGAAACCAAGTTTGGGATAAGTATGCGACCATCGTTCAGCATCGTACGCCTTTCGGCGTGATTGCATTATATTGAGTGTCATAACGACTCAAAAACTCAATATCACGCTGTGATATAATAATATGCAATAAAAAACAAATTATTATGAGCATGAAATCAATATTTTTATGTAAACTAAAGGCTGTCAGTCAGTTGCACTTTTTTTAATGCAATATTACTTGCAGGCGTTATTGCACCAGGCGTTGTAACATGGACCCATAGATATCATATCGCCCTTAATAATACTGTGTTACAAAATGTGATCCTTATGCTTTTACATAAATAAAATAATAATTTTATAATGGATTCGAAAATGATCCACTACATCATCGTTTTTTTAGAAACTGTAACTAAAAGTTGGAAAATTATTTATTTAGATAGGTTTGTAACCTCATTGATTATCTTTTAAAATTCCTTAACAACTAGCTTAGTTAAGAGGAGTTAAATATATTTTTATTTTTTAATTTATGTTTAATTTCCTCATTTTTTAAACAAATAATTTTTAATTCAAAGGTATGAAAAACGAAGTAGTCGTCATTTTCTACTTATAGCTCCGCTAAATTAAATCTTTTATTCGTTTTGCAATCATGAATGCCCTTTATTGCTGAACAAAAAATAAAAAGAATTCAAATATTTTGAGTTCGAGGTTAGTTTTCTAAAACGCTGACGTGCAGGAACATTTTTGTGGCCAGATTTTAGAAAAGTATACATTTATAAAACACAGTATAACTACTATATCCGACTTGATCTTACCGTCACCACCAGCAGCCCGAACGTGCCGATAAAGACGTGGTGAATCATCATGACCGGGTGCGTAACGACATACTTGAGGAAGTCCCAACGCCCGTCCTTGGGAATCTGGACGCAGGCGCCGTCGTAGTCGCAGATCTCGTGTGGGGTGCCCGGGGTGCTGCCGTTGTTGTTGCCACCCGAGGTGGGGGACTGGCCGTTGACCTTGCCGTTGGCGTGGCCATTGCTCGCCGGCGTCCCCTGACCCTTGGTAATGCGCAACAGGTGCAGCTTGTCGGCGATCTTCTGGGTGTGGACCTTGTACATCGACCAGATGTCGTACATAAAGTAGGCGGTGCCGAACCAACCGTAGGCCTCCATCAAGAAGTGCGACGCATAAACGAAGGACTTGGTGCACGTCGACTTGCAGACGATGAGTCCCACGAGGAAGGAGAAGGAAGCCTGGATGGCCGAAACGATTCTGAAAGTAATTAACAACATTTGGAGACCATTAACTACATACATATGTATATGCCCATATTTAATCAGAAAGAAATGTTACTATATTAACCATTTTTAAAATACATTTTTTCTTAGGCAGATGTCGCCAGCAAATTTTGCGTGGCGAGCCATTAAGACAAAAGCGCCATCTGTTGGGAAGAAACATAGATGAAGGCAAATCCAACTGCTTGCCGTGACGTCACTGAATATTTCAAACTTTAGCTTGTGCGATTTTGAAAATGTTTGGTATGTCGATAGATATAGACCGCATAAACATAAGCCGCTTAATAACTGGCCTCTACAACATCTTTACGGAGCTTCTCTGTACTCAATGAATAAAGAAATCTGCTTAATTACATGTAAAGCTAAGAAACTTAAGCTTAAGAAACCTTTTCTCCAAATTTCATATTATACATCTACAATTTTTAGGAGTTGCTTATCCTTTTAAAGTTGTAATCTAGCACCTATTATTCATGTTATTACCATTTATTAAAGCAAAACAGATCGATCATTTAGACTTTAACTCTGCGGCATGATGCCATGTCGTATATTCCATATTTGGTGTTAGTTATTACAGACAATCGACTTAAATTTCAACTAGACCTTCAGATTTCGACATAACATAATATACATATACATATATTCACAGGAAATAATTCAAAATTTTTGGTAACCAACTGGAAGACGTCATCCCATCCGCAAAAATAAGAAAGGAAAAAAAGAACAATAACTGAATTCCGAGCAGAAAACCATCTAGCCCCCCCATCTGCATCCTCATCCCAAGTTCAAGCCACCGGAAATGGAGCCGTGTGATCGCGGACCGGAGAGGGCCATGCGGCAGTACCTGTCCCAGCTGTTGGAGACCGGCACCACCCGCTCCACGGGCTGCCTGGACCGCTTCCTCGTGAGGGGCATGACCAACTTCCCACCGCCACCGCCACCGTCACCGCCCTCGTCGTCGTCCATCGAAGGCAAGGCGTCGCGCTGCTCCCTCTTCGAGCGGCTCCTGTGCGGCGGAAGTCGGAGGTCGGAACGTCTGCTGGTGCCCGATCTGGCCACCGAGTGGTTCCGCAAGCAGAAGGTCTTCCTGGACAAGCTCACGCCGAAGGAGCTGGCCGCCCTGAGCGATGGACTGGCGGCGGATAAGGGCAGCGACTCTCTTCATCGCCAGCAGGCAAGTTCAGGCCTTGCAGGCCAAAGGAAGGATTCAGATGGGGGGCCAGTGAGCAAGCTGGCCACATGTCTGCCCGCCACGGAGTCCAGAAGTCCGGGTAATCCCTTCCTGATCGGCAAAGGCCCAACGGAGGAATTCCCAATGCGCAGCCCGAGTCCCCGGCGCTGCAAGAAGCTGCACGGACGAGGCAGCTGCTCCTGCCTGCGGAGTCGAGGAGCAGGTGCCCCGTACGACTGCCCCTTCCAGGCCGATGGACAACCCATGGCCGGCGAGTGTTTGGCAGCACGCCGGACGGAGCCGCTGCTGCCGCGCCAGCGCCGCAAGTTCGACTTGCGACAGGCGCCGCAACGGCGGCTCGATCCGGCCCTCTTTCGCCGCATCTCGCCGGAGTTCTTCCGCATCCTGGCCAGCTACGAGGCGGCCATGAGCGAGGTCTGTCCGCTCTACGGCATCTCCATGCAGCACTGGGGCGAGACGGCGGCCTGTTGTCCATGCGAGGAGCACTCCCACTTAAAGCCGCGCTTCCTCGGCGACGATGCGGTGGCGGGCACTGCCATTGTGCCTCCCACTTGGCCGTCAGTTGAGTCCCGAGGAGTGCCAGAGAAGGAGCCACCCGCTAAGAGACAAACGGAGAAGAGAACTGCGAGATCTCGCAAGGACCATCCGGATAGGGTCATAAAGACCTGCAGCAACGACACCTGCGCCAATGAATCCTGCCACCTAGGTAGGGAAAACGAGAATAAGTCTAAGGATGAGCCGAATTTCTCCGAGGATGAGCGGCAGGGACAAAGGCGTAGGAGGCATGGCTACAAGCACCCACCATTTCTGGTTTACTCCGACGACGAGCGGCAGGAGCAAAGGCTTGGCCAGCATGTCCAATCCCAATCGTCCAATCCCAATCCCGCCGAGAGTCGCCGGTCGGTGGATCAGCAGGGGCGAAGACTTGACCAGCAGGTCAGCAGGCAGTCGGACGACCAATCGAGCAATCTCCCCGAGAAACGGAGGAAGTTCGGCAGTTGCTTCCGCCGGCCAAGACAGCCATATGGGACAGCCTGTGTTCCCTCAAATTTCGCTCCGCCACCTGCTCACTCACTAGGTGATTCGCCTGCATTTCAACCGGTTCAGCCACCTGCTCATTCAACTGCTCATTCAACTGATTATTCAACCTCTTATCCAGTTGCTCATTCAACTGATCATTCAACTGCTCATTCAACTGCTTATCCAGCTGCTCATTCAACTGCTCATTCAACTGCTTATCCAGCTGCTCATTCAACTGCTTATCCAGCTGCTCATTCAACTGCTCATTCAACTGCTTATCCAACTGCTCATTCGACTGATCATTCAACTGCTTATCCATCTGCTCATTCAACTGCTCATCCAGCTGCTCATTCAACTGCTCATTCAATCGATCATTCAACTGCTTATCCAACTGCTCATTCAACTGATCATTCAACTGCTTCTCCGCAAAACGTAATAACCAAAAGCGAGCACCAGCCACCAAACAAGGGCATTTTCGGCGGATTCACCGGCATCTGCAAGCGCTGCATGGAGCCGGGTCGCCACCTGTTCTACAATTTGAACGCCAACTACCAGCATAACCGGGAGAGGTATGGCCAGATGCGTCAGAACAAGAAGCGGCAAAAGGAACGCGAGCGGGAGCTGGAGCGGGAGCGGGAGCGGCAGCGATTGACCGAGGATCAGGTGGACAGGGACAGCAGCACCACGCTGAGACCCCCCGTCCCATCCGAAGTTGGTACCCAGACGGAAAAAGTGGAGAGCGAACAGACCCTGGCCTTTCGCACGCCCGCAAGTGAACGAACTTTGGCGGAATGGAACCAGGGAGCAATGTTACCGCCGGCGACGTCTGTGGTGGCGTCACAATGCCAGGCGGACTGCCAGTGTGGACTGCCCCAGGAGGCCTTCCAACTGCCGCCCGTCAGGGGGTGCACTTGCCCGACGGAACAGCGGGGACGGCAGCGAAGCACCAGGATTCCCAGGAAGTCCTCCACCGAGACGGACTACTCCAAGTGTGGCCATCGGGTTCGGGCCTGCTATTTGGCCAATGATTTCCACCAGCTGATGCGGCGCGTGGCCAAGAAGAGGCCAAGACCTATCACTCAAGTTCCAGGTAGACCCAAGGTGAAGGGTGTTTCCACCAAAACGAAAGAGCAAGCTGCCAGGTCAGAGGAACCAGCGACCACTGATGCCTCACTGCCAAATCCTGCAGCCCAAGTAAAAGTGCCAACCATGCCCAAAAGGAAACCAAAGCCAATGGCCATTGCAGCACAGCAGCCGGAACAGAGTCCAACCAAGCACTTGAACATCACTTATGCGGCCACCGAAATTCCCAAGATGCAGAAGATCAGGAAGAAGAAAGTGCAGTCCTCAAGGGAAGCCTCTTCGCGAAGTGACATTCCCTCGGTGAGGGGCCAACCCCAAGAGATACCAAGCGACAAACAAAAGGAAAGCCAAAGCAGCACCTATTCCCCTAAGCCCAGTAATAGGAAGCCATACACTTTACAAGGAGGATCGCCGAGAGCCCCATCCCCAAAGAACAAGCAAGAGGCAAAGGTTAGTTGCCCCCGGGACAGTCGTCCGAGGAATTGGCGACCAGATCCCAGGCCATCTAATTGGAGTGCAAGCAAGAGGCGGAGTCAGAGGTGGGCACCTTCGCGCTGCTCCTCCGCCAGTTCCTCTGGACGATCGCATCCAGAGGCGTTCAGTGCAGTGAGTGACTACTGCAAGTCCAAGGCCAGCTGCATTTCGAGAGCTCCAGCTCCAAACAACATCTCAGGCACCTCCAACTGGTCGCCACCAAAGACTCGCGAGAATGCTTCGAAAATGCAAGAGCGCCGGCGGAGCCTCCAGTCCAACTCATCCTATGCTCCAACCTCCGATGCCTACTCCAGTCAATATTCAAGAACGTGGCAACAAGAGGATCAGTATCAATGCTCGAACTTGAAGTCGGTCAACGAAAAGCCACCGACCCAATGGCAAGCTCCTTTGGTTCCGGGCAGATTCAGTTGGGTAGATCCCACCAGAGCACCCTCGCATTTGGAGACGGGTCGTCGCTACTACACGGACACACAGGTGCCAGGACGGCAGTGCAGCTGTCGCTCCCTGCGCTCGAAGAGCTCCATCCGGGCACTCAGCTCCAACACGGACAGTGTGAGGTGTCCCTGTGCTCCAGCTCCATCGGTGGCCAGTGTGGATCCACCCCTTGAGCTGCTGAATGCAAAGGAGGAGGAGGAGGAGCAGTGCTATTGTTACAGCTATCAGCCTCAAACTTCAGACCAACAACCAGTGGAGAACACATATCTCCAGCCCTCCACCAACCCATCCCCACAAGCGTGTGACTGCAGACGAACCAAGCCAGCTTTATTCAGTACCGCTCTGAGGTGGGAGCCACAACAGCACCACCATGCCCGCACCCTACTGCGCACCCAACGTCCTCCGCCCCAGAAACACCAACAGTTCTACACAAGATACCATCACTACCCAGCTGAGAGTTTAGCAGTGCAACAACAACGCAGGGAGTGGGTTCCAGAGTACCAAGCCCACAATCACTGTCCATGCGATACTAACCAAAGATGGGATGAGCTGGTGGAAAACACGCCACACTACACGGCGCATAACTACCCAATGCAGGGGATTCAGAACGATGATGACCTAAGGCATAACCCCTATCCCAGGCAAGCCAATAGCTTCGCCAGGCAGGGAAGGGATCGAGCTGGAGCCATTACCGCCGCAGCTCAGGGACTTCGTGGTCTGGTGAATGCTTTGGGGGGAGGTCGCCATAGACCGCGACACAATCACAACCCTAGAGAAAGCAATCAACAAGAAGATTATTACCACGAAACGACAATCGACCCCAGAGAGGTGCCCAGCCAGCAAAGTGCTCGATATGGTGGCGAACAGGTGGAACAGGAGCGAAATCGACCAGACTACAACTGCAATCTTCCAATGGAGGCAGCACCTCTGAAGGCTCCATACAGTTCGGCCTCGCTGCCCAGAAACAACTACTCAAATTTCAACGTCTACTCAAGGAGGCCCAACAAAGGAGGTGAATGTAACTACTACTTGCCCACGGATGGAATGCCCAACAGCTACAATGACCGACGAAACATGAATGGGGAACAATCAGTTGGAGTAAGGGAAAGTGGAAGATCGTCTCAGTTCCGTTTCTTTGGCTCTGATATGGATTCCCACAGGAGAACGACTTCCATTCCCAAAAGAGGACGGCAAACTGGAGGAGCTTCACCTCTTGTCGATGAGCCCTTTAAGACGTCCACGCCACTGGCCATCTTTCTGGACAGTTTGAGAGCGAAACATGCTGCCTCTGAAATTGTGGCTAAAACGGCACAACAACCGGAGCCCAGAGGAGTCACCATCCTGGGAAAAACTCTAGCGAAAACTACACAAGTACACCAGAGCCACGGCACCTCGTCCGCCAGTGATGATGACGCAGATGCGGATGACTGCCTGGACTTAAGGCACAGGCGGATGCGCAGTCCCGCGCAGGAGACCATGGCCTTTCCATCCACCTACACGGGACTCCTGGAGGAGCAAATCCTCGGCGAGTATCTGCCCAGGCCGCGATACAAGCGCAGGACGTAGGTAGAAACCCAATTTCTCTATGCTTCGCAATAACCTGAGGTCAAATTGTAAGCAAAGACAATAGAATATAAATAAATGTGGAATAAAGTTTAAAGTCGGCACTAAGTTTCAAAAAATTTGTATTTATATGAAGTGGATTACTAATCGTATGAATAATAGTTCTCAAGATATTAAGTTTAATAAATACTTCTAGATTGAGTTCATAAACTCGGATTTATGTGATGATGTATTAAGATCCCAAACTCGAATTTTTGTTGAAATGGATTACTAAATTTATGAATGATATACTTCTAGACTAAGTTAAATTGCCAACCTTATGAATGATAGACCTGCCAATGGTTTTATTGCTAATCATTTCCCAAAAGGTAACTAAAATAATTTATAAAATTTGGCAATCTATCAAAATCGTTAAAATAAAGTGTTGTTTAGTAAGCTAACTTTTCCCCATTTTTTAGTTATCCCATTTGGAACTTGATCCGTTTATAAATCATAGACCATAGTAGGTTTCTAATTATCTGTCATTGTTATTTCTCGTATATAGCACTCATTATGTTAGATTATCGAACAAAAATTAATCAAAATCGTTTTTAACCATCGAACAAAAACCCACACAGTGTAAATTTGAGAACAGCTAAAATTCCCATTCGACCAAAAAGATCGTCTTCAAAATTTTCAGCGTAAGTGCAATGGCAATGTCAACATTTTTGGGCGGCACACGTCGCAATCCGCCGGATCGATCGAAGATGATCAAGGCCAAAAAGCCGGAGGGGAAGCGAGTCATCGGATCATCGGGCGGTGAAGGATCAGGAGGATCGGGTGGTGGTACTGATGGACCACCATCCGCAGCCAGGCGCAATTGCGTCCCATTGAGTGGAGCAAGAGCACCCAAGCGGACTACGACAATAGCAACCGAATTAAGCGGAGTCCTGTCCAAAAGAGCAACTGGCGGTGTTGGTGGTCTGACTAGAACACTCCAAACAACGGCCACATCCACGATGCGTCGAAGACAAGCACCTCTGGCTCCGGTTCCGGTAAGGATTCCCGCTCCCCGCCAAATAAACGAGGTGAAGTGGATCATGATGCCGTCGCCGAGATTCGTCCCGTGCAGCGAGACCTCCTCCTCCGAGGACAACAGCCTGGAGCAGGCCAAGAGCAATGAACAGGATGTGGATTTGGATTTGGATTTGGATCTGGCGAGGAGCAGCAGCAGTGGGCGGTTGGAGAAGGTGCACCAGCTCGAGGATCTGTGCCAGGTGAGTCCGGCCAAGACCAAGGTGCGATCTTCGCGCATATTCTGTGTACCCAGCCAGCGAATCATGCACGAGGAGGAGCTGCTGCAGGCCCAGCTGCGCCAGATGCATCCGCGGCGGACGAGGACTTCCAACTGGCCGTCCAGTAGATTGCCCTCTCAACTGGCCAGTCGGTGTCCAAGTCCCTCAGCCAGTGGCTCCAGGAACCCTGCCACTCTCAGTCGTATGCCGTCGCAGGAGGATCTCCTAGATGCTTCCAAAGCCGTAGCCCCGATACAACCCGATACCATCGAGGTCTCAGGCATGATTTCCGGCGCTCCCAGTCCCAGTCCCAGTTTGAGTCGCCTTCAGAGTCCAAGGATGAGCACTAGCCATACTACAAGTCCTTGTTCCAGCTCACACCCAGCCACGAATCCCAGCAGCCAGAGCAGTAGTCTCAGCAGTAACAGCAGCGTGCAGGGAGTGCAGAGCGTCATCAAGCAGGGAAGCAAGGCCATCAAGCTGACCGCGACGGTGATCAAGATCATGCCCACCACAGCGGAACCGGAAATTCCCAAGGAGAAGGAGCAGGGCAAGTTGCCAAAGACGCCACAAGCCAAGAAAGGACAGGCCATGACTGGCCAATCAATAATAGCGCCCCCAAAGTTCACTCCGAGGGTTCAGGTGATCAGCCCCCTCAGTCAGTCGGTGAATCATGTGGTCAATCAACTGACGGCTCAACTGAAAGAGGCGGCGACGATGCCGTCGAAGGATGGGGATAAGTCATCCAAGGTGGATGCGAAGGCTCCTTCAAGGAAGCCTTCCATTTATCTGCTCATGAATCAGCCAAAATACCAGTCCGCTGAGTCGGCAAACAAAGTGCAGTCCAAAGATGGATGGCTTATCCAAGCAATGGAGCAACCAAAGAAACCATCTGCAAGTTTGCATAGAGATCAGCCAAGGGGTCAAGCAGGCAAACAGCAGACGAATCATTTTAGGAACGGTCCAAGCGCACAACAGGCCAGGCATAGTTTGAGTAAATATATGAATGAACCAAGGAACTTGGAAAGAAATCAATCTCAAAGCCAGTCCACAAGTCCACAGTCGCCCAGAAGTTCTTTGTGGCCTCAGTCCGGTTTGTCCTCTCTAAGCCCGTCAACGAATCCATACATTCAAAGGGCAGCCAAAACGAAGCGAGCACCTCCAGCCACAATCAGCCAGTCCGTTTCGGTGAACAGGACCAGCCGGCCGGCCACATCCATTGCACGTCCGTATGTGGCTCCTCCGCCTTCGCCTCCGGTGGCGCAACCGACGGATGCCCCAACAACTGGCGGCAGGATCGTGCGGAAGGAGCAGCACAAGGTGCCGCGCACCATGGAGGATGGCATCGACACGAGCTACCAGTACTTCGTCTCCATTCCCCTCAAGCGCGGCAAGAAGCCGCAGGTGGTGCGCTACCTGTACCGTCCGATGGTGCGCCACCTCAACGCACCCACCACGACGTCGCCCTTGCGTCGCCGCTCCTTGCGGCGATCGAAGAGGAAGCGACAGGAAGCTGGCGGAGATCGGGAGCAGACAGCGGCAGATGGGGAGGCGCCAGAGATGGATCCGGCTTTAGGGGCTCTGGGCGGAATGCCTCTACCGCTGGAGGATCCACCAGATGCCAGGGAAACATTAATTCCAGACCCTCTGGCAGCGCTCAATGCGCCGTACGAGGTGCCACCACTCCAGCTGGAGGCCCGCTTTAAGCCCATGATGGAGCGGCTGGCTGAGATGCCGTATCCCGAGGATCAACCCCACCATCATCATTGTCGTCGTCGTCGTCGTCGGTGCTCCAATCGCCTAGCACACGCCGCCGGTGGCGACGAACAGTTGGCTCCACCAGAGCAATGCCTCCTGGGCATTGGAGGCGGCGGTGACGCCATCAATGAAATGAATGCAATGCCCTCCCTGGGACAGGTGGCGTCCATCTGGAAGCCCAGTTGCCGCTTGCCAGCGCTGGTCAACTATCGACCGGAAGCCAATCGCCTGAGCACGGCCACCGGAGCTCCGATCTCCTATCATCCGCCGGTGCAGTTTATGGAGGCCGGAGAGGAGGGCTTCATGCTTCCCGGCGAGCCCATGATTCAGGCCATCACCTACGATGATATTGAGCTGCAGGAGCAGCAGGAGCAGCAGGAGCAGCAGGAGCAGCCGGAGCACCAACTGGATCAGATTGATCAACTGCTGCTGGATCTTTCTCCAGTAAAACGACAACAGAAACCCAATGTCATGGTGAAATCAGTGAGCTTTCATCCAGGCGAGGTGACAGTAAGTGAAGCCCCGACCAGGAGGAGCAGCTCCATCAGCATCGGCTCCACTTCGAGCAGCTGCTGCGACAGGAGCAAGTCCAAAGGACGGAAGAGCAAGGTCAAGTCCAAGGGAAAGGTCAAGGGTCGCAGGTGAAGAGATCCGCAAAGGAAAAAGTGTGGCCCCAGAATTTGATTGATTGATCATTGATTTACGTAGCCCACTAGATATTTGGAATTTTTTTTAATTATTGAAAATTTAAAAGTAAAACAAAATTTTGGTACAATTCACATTATCTTTAATAGAAATAGGTTTGTAAAATAAAAAATCTTTTTGTAAAATTAAAAAAAAAAAATGTTTCAATAATACTGCTCAAAATATGGCTACAGAAATTATTCATTGATTTATGTAGCCCACTAGATTAAAAATGATTGAAAGTGTAAGCAATCGCGGAGTTTAGTTCTCTACCCTATTGTTATGAAGTAAACTGAAGCTTTAATATGAATAGGTTACAAACCTCCAAAAATTATTTTTGTAATTGATTGATTTGAGTAACGTATTTCATTGTTAAAATTAAGGAAAGCCTGAAATGAAAAAAACAAACCACTTGAACCCATTTTTTAAGGCACTAAAAGCGTAAAACTTACGCTAAAAAATGTTATTACTTAAGAAAACTAGTAGAAATACTATTCCAACATAAAAACTTGCACACCAGAATGTTTATTAAAGTCCACATATATATTCTCATGGGCCATACATTTTCGACTGGAGGGTTCAACCCAATGATGGAGGCGGCGATGACTTCACCAGGCGCACCTGCAAAGGTCAAGGGAGGTGGGACATGGTCAAGGCCCTGCTGGGGCGATTGCTCAATGCCAGGATGTTGGTCATTAGCACAAGAACTGGGGCACAGAGCAATAGGAAGCGATAGCCCTACCCTCGTGATAATGGGACTCATCAAAATAGCTTTGAATTACGCTTAAGTGGCTCGGAAATAATACAATTGGTTG
This sequence comes from Drosophila gunungcola, assembly GCF_025200985.1. Classification (NCBI taxonomy): domain Eukaryota; kingdom Metazoa; phylum Arthropoda; class Insecta; order Diptera; family Drosophilidae; genus Drosophila; species Drosophila gunungcola. Next base: position 115,881 of record NW_026453194.1, on the reverse strand, counting down.
ATGTTTTAATATTATTAAGTGTTTAGTTTATTTCCATTACATACTTTTTGTTCTGTCTGGGCTGTTACGTAACTTTCTGATATATATATTATACATGCTTATAATTGAAAATAATTGTATTCCATTTGTTTGTTTGTTTATTTTAAACTTTGTAGCTTCAAAAAGAATCTATTGTTTTTCTAGCCTTTCAGTTTTAAAGCTATCTAAATAAAACATTCCCAAAAGTTTATTTCTATTGCAGATAGTATATAAACTGGAACTATAATATATAGTTCCCAAGGGAACAAATACGAATATAGATCGAGACTTTAGAATTACTTTCTAAATTATATGAAAACCGAAAAACGATAGGAAAATTAATCGAAAATCGATATATCTTCATTGCTTTTATACACATCGAAATATAGTCGTTCTATAGAGTTTTTTATTTTTGTAATTGTAACAAGTGTATATAAGCTTCGGCTGGCAAAAGTTTGCTTTCTTTTTGATTATTATTTCAATTATTTTTTTTTTTTTTTCCTATATATTTTAGTTAGTTGTTTGCAAATGTGAGTGAATATTGATATTAAATCTATCGTATATTTGTCATCCACAAACCTATGGCCTGTGCCCCATATGCCTACGCAATCAATTAGTTAGACGTGATTCCGACTGGTGCAAAGTGATCACTTAACCTGGACGCACCCTCCCCAGTGCCTCACCCTGCCGGCAGCACCCCTGGAAGTAGCATTCAATCGGACACAGCCCAACAGAACCGAGGCAAAGTCCCCACATCGAATGCAGGCATTAGTTCCAATTAGAAGCGCCGCCGTTTCTACCTAATGTTTGGCCCCAAAGGTGTCAATATGCTGCCTGCGCACATACAAAGTATTTACTACATGGGCATGGGCATGGGCATCGGCATGGAAATGGGCATGGGCTTGGGTGCTTTTCTGGGTTGGGTCTTGCCGGGCAATCGCATGCGAATCGAATGTGATTTAGATATCGGTTACTGGGTCGTCGGACGTCGCCGGCAATCCAAAACAAGCATAGAGCATAGAGCCCAGAGCCCAGCTAGCTGGGGGTATAACACAAAAAATAGCCACAACTATGTCCAATTAAGACTTATGGTTGAAAGTCAAGGGCCGGCGGGTGGAAAAGTTTCCCGCAAATTGTTTACATAGAGGAGGTCTCACACTCTAAGCATCTAACTACATCTAACGACATGCCGCTTATCAGCGACAGATGCACTCGCTCACCCAAATCGATTGGACGGAATACAGATAGGCGATAGGAACAGATAGGCGTTGCCAGTCGCCAGCCGTCAGTCGCTAGTCCACAAAGCCAAAGCACCGGGCTGATTGCCTTATCGGCGACGTGGATGTGAAGTGCGTCCGTTGGACTTACAACGATCGTGGGGAAGCAATTGCCAGCCAGCCAGGAAATTGGGTCGGCTGATGGGGACACTTCAATGATTAAATGAGTATGCCAGGTCACACAGAAGATGCTGAAAGACCGCTTGATTTGCAAAGATTTGCCGAGAAAGTGATTATTATTGCATGATCAAAGCCAGATTCAGCAAGCTCCGACTAAGAGACACTCACTGCACATTTACAAAAATATATATATTTACTAAAGTCCGTTCTATAAAATTCGACTATAGAAGAACATTTAAAAATTAATGCATTTATAATACATTTTTCTGCCAGCTATTGATTTAATCAAAATCAAAATTTTTCAATATTCAAATATAATTTGTTTGGGAAAAATGTAAACCGTTCTATTAAATTCAAATAACATTTTTCGGACTTGTTTTTTAAAAATGAATGCATTTCTAAGGCACTTCTCTACCAGCGATTGACCTAAATATCAAGAGAACAAACATATTTCCTAATAGTCAAATATAATTTTTATGAGAACTTAATAACATAATAAAACATTAGTACAACAATTTGAATTCCAATTAAAATTCGACTTAGAAATGCGATCTAATAACAAATGGTCAAGATATTATTATATTATTTTATATATTGAAGCCAGAATAAACCCAAAAATCGGTGATACCCCTTCTAAAGAGAACGCGATAGAAAGCATGTGATGTGCGCTTATCCAAGTTTATGGCAGTGATGAAATAGATTGAGCCAATTCCCGTCCAGAGATCGGGTTGTATAACACCTGGACACACACATATAGCTATAATATATGAACCGGCACTCTCTGTTTCATCATGACAAGTACATATGTAAATGCTAAACAATTCTACACACACACACACAGTTTAATTAACACTTTGGGCTGCGGGGAAAACAGTTGGGCAATAGTAGTTGGAAATTAGTAGTAACTAAAACTAAAGGCTTGAGTATTTTAATCAACCGTATTGAAATGCTGAAAAATTTGATTCTCGTTTTGTTTTGTTCTGGATTCAAGCGTTGATAAAAGATAAAAGTTCTGAGTTGATAAATATGTCAGAGTTGTTGGAAAATAGCAAGGAAGATCGAAATGATCTTGAAGAAAAGAGTGCCAAATTAGGACGTTTATCTCAGTTGATAGAGTCCGGTTAAATGGGATTTCAACCGGTTAAAATTCATTTCAAAACCGACTCGCCTTGAGTCAAACCCGTTCTATCCCGCCACCCCGTCACCAAGCCATCCCCCTCCCCACCTCCCACTTCCCACATCCCACGCCCGCCAAAAGACCTTGACCCGCATGTCGCTGTGCGAGATGATGATATAAATCAGCGCCTCGGCTAAGGAACGCCATTGCCGAATGTCGGGGACACTCCAGCTGGGACATATACTATATCTCTCTATATCTCTCTGTATACAGACGACGATGGGAAGGGTACTCTCCACTCGAGAAGTACTTTAAACTGGGTAAAATGCCTAGATAAGGCCAAGGGTACCAATGAAAGCAGCATTTTCTATTAAGAAATAATCGCATTCTGGTTGAACTTTATGAAAACATTTACCTACAACAAATACTCGATTTGAACGCTTAATTTGATTGAGTGAATCGTGCATTCTCTAAGGCGGGAAATTGATTACGCGATGAGGTAAAAAGGTAGTGAGAATACCTAATGTCTAAGGCAAATACTTATAAACTTAAATAGCTACGTAATCAGTTAAGTTTAGCGAACTTTAAGTTGGAATATCTCTAAAACTGTCTGAAAACAGTAGGTAATGGGACGGCTACTGAATCGGTTCTTAAAAACACAACAAATTCGGTACTAAACAACTCTAGGCAAGTCTAACAAATCATTGAAAGCTTAGAAAATTAAGTTAAGTAGAATACATGATGCAAACATTTCTAAGCTTTAATAACAACGTAATCAATTATGTACATTAGCGAACGTTCAGCTGGGACAGTATGTCTAAATGTGTCTGAAAACAGAAAGTAATAGGAAGGCCACTGAATCGGTTCTTAAAATTAGGAAGGGCACAGTAAACAAACAAATCATTGAATGCTTAAAAATGATGTTAAGTAATTTTAAAACCATCCATTAACTAATAATTTCATGGAATCCATATGATCAATTTGATTTTTGGGAAAGGTGAAAGATAAATTGTACCTTTGCCTAATTATTTTCAAGATTAAGTACCTGTACCTGAACTGTACACTACCATCTATCTCTGATCAAACGAAACTAATAGTTAAGAACCAAATGCAAACACTTACTTATATAAGTATTAAAAACGTGTACTCAATTGAATATATTGTACATTTACAACACCAAATAATTCCTAATTTGATTAAATTTAGAGGTCAAGTTGATCACTGGGAGAGGTGAGAGATAACCGTACCTTTGCCAAGTTATTTCCGACCTTAAGTACCTGTACCTATGACCGCCATTGTACCATTCATCTCTAATCAATCGAACCAACTGGTTATGTACCCCACCGAAATAGTTAACCTAATGCAAATTTCTATTTATATAGAATTATATAAGTATTGAGAGCGCGTAATGCGATTGCATGAATCATAGGGTCAACCTGAATTTGGGGGAAGGGCGAGAGACAGGGAGGTTTTTAGGGGCAAGTGGGGACCTGCGTAGTGCCACCCAGAAGATGAGGCCCACCCACTGCATAACGCAAGTGCAGTGAGTGCGTGTATGTGGGCGGCATTGCGGGAAAATCAATAGACGAACGCTTGGGCGGCCATCGGGTACTCACTTGTTGGTGATCTCCAGGACGTCGGACATCATCAGGCGGTACTTGCGGCGGAACCTCTGCCCATGACTCGTCTCCAGCAGGTATTTGTTGCAGAAGTCGGTCAGCGAGACGAAGTAGATGAATCCCAGCGAGGTGAGGACCAGTCCGCGCTGCAGCGAGATGCGATCGCTGCTGTTGGGGATCTGCCACAGGCTGCCGCAGGCCAATCCCATCGAACCGATGGAGAAGGCCAGCGAGAAGTAGCAGCCGCGTCGCGGCGCCGGCGGCGGCGTCGTCGGCTTCTTCACTGAGTGTTCCTTGGGCTCATCCTGGGTCTGCTCCACCTGGCAGGCTCCACTCGCCTGAGGGCGGCGCTGCTGCATCCTGCTGCACCCACTTCCAATCTCTGGCCGCTCACTTGGCGTAACAAAAGGGCACACAAATGGGATGTAGTAGGGGGCACAACCTGTTGCGGGAACCGGGGGATCCGGTCACTCCGGACGCTCTGCTCCCGCTTCTGACTGCGGGCGGACTTATCTCGGCGGCGGCTGCTGCTGCTGCTGCTGCTTACAAGCTGCACTGCGTCTGGGACATGGCGGCTGGGCGAACGGGAGGAGCTGGAGAATCTGGCGGCGCGGTGCGAGGGCTCATGGGTCGTGCTGATTGTTTACAGTGTGCCCGTGCAGGGACTAGAGGTGAAAAAACATCGATGCCAGCATCGATGCCATTGATGTTTTTCAATTATCGGCTTAGACTATGTGTTTATCCATCTCTAACGAGTACTGACAAATGGTCACACCGAAAAATATCACTCAAGTTATTGCACACTGGTAACGGTTCCACTTCATTTCTTGTACGAACTTTAAAATTACCCAATTACCACATAAAAACAAAACGCACTTCGATCACTGTAAAATTTATTGGCTATTATAAATGCCGAAATAAAAAAAATGAAAAACTGAGGATATTATGAGATAAAATGTATACTGTTGCAGTCAAAATTATAGGATTGGAAATTACATGTTTCCCAATCATATAATTTGGATTTTGATGGTCAAAATTTCTTAAAACTCTTATTTCAATATACTGTAGTAAATAAATTTCAAACATTTTTGAGACATTGATGTTTCCCGCCAAAATCATCGAAAACATCGAAGCCCGCTCTATAATGCTGCTCGATAGCAGCTGGCGAAGCATCGATGTTGCTACCGGTGGTATCGATTAAGCTTAGGCTTGATATATCGATATTATGTTTGGAAATCATAAATAATTAGGGCTCTGCCACACTTCCGCTTGATTCTTATCAAATCATCTCGATAATTCGAGTCTGTAACGGTCTCTGGGATATATTCTTGGTCGGGATCAGTAGCCGACATCGAGATCTCGAAAACTATACGACCTATTTGTTTGGACCTAATATTTAGATTCTAGAAATTAAATTTTTAAAATTTTTTGTACTTGTTAGTTTTTAACATTTCAGCCTTTTTACAGTTTAAATATAAATTCTTTGAAAAAGTTTCAAAAAAAAATTGTTTTGGTGAATAGAAACTTAATATCTGAAAATCGCCATTGGATTTTTTAAGAAAACAATATTTGACCTCCCAAACAATAAAAAAACTCTTGAGTTTAGAACAATTTGTAAGGTATTCTTTATGTATTTTCGTTTTCGATTGGTGTTGCTGTTGCTGCTGTAGTTGGTTGCTTTTGATTGATTGATCTTATGGTACATTTACCATTCGTATCGCACTAGACCCAGGACATTTATATATAGAGTGTAACTAACTGAACAACTGACGTAGATTAACCTGTTCAACTGTAACTGCCACTATCTTAGCCACTATCGGGAGTGTCCCAGAAATCTCTTCCAACCAAATTTCAAATGAATCACTAAGCTCGGTGTCCCAGAAGCCTATTCAACTTTTGAATCGATTTAAAACCCACCAATGAGTTAATTTTGAAATTTGTTCCTAAAGTTTAAGCAAGTTTACTTCAATATACATCAAAAACTCTAAAAATTATGGGACACCAACGGATTCCTTCTGAAAATCGTTGAAGACTTTAGGGATACCCCGTATATAAAAGATTGCATGTACATCTAGAGCGTAAAAGTTAATGGGAGGTTAACATAACCCCGATTAAACATTAACATTACATTTACAAGGGAAACTAAGCCTACATTAGATAAAATATTTGTATATATATATACATATATATATATATATATATATATATATATATATATATATATATATATATTATTTAGATCACTTGCCTGCCACAAGAGTGTTTCAGCGGGAAAGTTTTCAATTTACAATCAGGTTTTGTACAAAAAGTAACCTCACAAATCTCTTTTAAAAGCAAATTCCAACCGAAAATCGAATCAAGGTGCCACATAACTATCTAAAACTATACATTTGCTCATTAACAAGAGTGAAACGATAGAGATTCGGTGGCACCTACGGATTTTCCAGTGCTGGGAAAACCTAAAGATTTCTGGGGCTCCTTGCAGATGTATACATTTGTTAAAGGCTTTCATAAAATAAAGGTTAAACCATATTAGTAGTCGTGTGGCAAGCAGGCGAGTTCTGTGGGGGTGTTTGTAAAGTAATCATTAAACTTAGGTCAAAATTGCCGAGTTGCAGTCTAGAATCTAGTCCTAGTGGCTGCCTCGCATTGCAGTGAGCTAAACAAGTGATGGGGGAGGGGGAGGGGAGGATAATTGGGTGGACCTTAAGGCAAGTTAAAAACGCTGCGGCAGTATCTCGCTTTTGATGCCCCTCAGCGCATGCTTCTTCTTGCGGTGCGTGGACAGGTTGCACGACTGCTTGAAGGAGGCACTGCACAGTTCGCAGTTGAAGCGCCGCTCCTTGCTGTGCACCACCCGGTGCAGCTCCATCCGCGACTTGTACTTGAACTTCAGGCCGCACGTCTCGTAGTCGCAGACATACCAGCGCTCTCCGTCGTCCGAGGACACAGCGCTCCCGGCGCTGGCCGTCGTGCTGTTGGAGTCCTTGGGCAGCTGCTCCTGACTGGCGGCCAGCATGGCGGCGGCCATTGCCGTCGATGGAACGACTGTCATGTTGAGTTGCTGCTGCTGCTGCTGTTGTTGTTGCTGCTGCTGTTGTTGCTGCTGCTGTTGCTGCTGGTGGAGCACATTGGGCGGCGTGGTGCTGACCGTGTTGGAGGTGCTGGTGCTGGCGCTGACACTCACGAATCCCGGCGTGGGCGGCGGAGGCGGCACAGGGGCCGGCACCAGCTGTGGCAGATGGTAAATGGTCCCGGCAGCCGCTGCAGCAGCCTGCATTTCCGGGGTTAGTGTGAGACTGGCCGGCTCGATCTTGATGTCGATGCCGCTGCTGCTGCGGGTGCTTCCCTCGCCTCCAGTGGCGACCACAGCAGCGGCAGCCGCGGCGGCGGCCACCGCATTGGCATGCAGCTCGGCCAGCTCCTTGGCCACATCCCGCTGCTGCTGGAGCTGCTGGTGGGCCTGCTGTTGGTGTTGCTGGTGGGCCTGCTGCTGTTGTTGCTGCTGCTGCGCTTGCTGAGCCTGCTGCTGGGCCTGCTGAGCTTGCTGCTGCTGCTGCTGTTGCACCTGCTGCTGCACTTGCTGCTGCACCTGAACCTGCTGCTCGTGCAGCTCCACCTCGCGTTGCTCCTCCTCGGAGTACTTGGCGGAGCAGTGGTACAGGGCAAGCGGAACGCTCACGGCGGTGGCGCCCTGCTGGGAGCTACCACCGGGCGTTGCCGCCGCCGCCGCAGCCTCCACATCCGTGAGGCAGTAGCTGGAGGTCCGGCTGTGCTCCTGCTGCAAAGGGGGCAAAGATTAAGGGCCCGCCGGCGAGAAAGTCACACACCAATAGCAAACCCACCTTGGCCACGCCGTGCAGGAAGTTGTGCTCGTCCTGTATGTGCTTCCAGAACTGATCCTGCGTCTGCAGCTCCTCCTGGCACGTGTGGCAAACGATCCAGAAGCTGTCCCCCGACAAACAGAACTCGCCCAGCTTCGTGTAGATCTTGTTGTTCTTGCTGAGGATGCGCGGAAAACCCATGGCGTCGTCGTCGTTTCGCTTCGATTCGATTCGCTCGCTCCCTGTGCTTGTGTTTGTTTATGTTTATGTTTTTTGTAATTTTTTTGTTTGTTATTGTTTTGCGTATTAAGCAGTGTGACTGCGCAAAAGTCTAAAGTAAATACCATCTGACTCCCCAAAATATACCATTTTTCTATATTTATACTAAAAATATACAGCGAATTTTTCATGTAAATTAGTAAGAAAACTTGATATTTTTCTATTTCAAAGTAATGGTCACACTCCCTTGGCGGGAAAGTGGTTTTCGCCAATAAAAACATCCGGGATATATGTAAAACATTCCAAGTCCAACTACAAGGTCTTAAAATGCAATAATGTATTGTTTGTTAACAATTCCGCCAAGTTAGCGAGGGGCATAGTAGAAATAGAGTTATAATAAGTTTTTATTGATTATATCAAGGTATTAAGCAATATGCAAACAGGGAGCAGTAACTGACTTGGTTCACTAAAAGGGGCGGTAAAAGTTACTAAGAATATTGTTAATTACAACACTTAGTTGCACTCTTGTTGGAAATATGCGTCAAACTTCTGATATCAGAAATTTTGTGCGACTTTAAAAAGTAAGGTCAAACCATGCTTATAAAATTTAGTCAAAACTTAAAAAAATTATCTTTTTCAATTAAAAAAAAATTGTATGTATTATGGGTTCAAATGATTGATTAAGCTGCCCATTTGAATTGAATTGTGCGTACCCAAACAAAAGGTTACCCCTATTCTTCAAAATCGTTACTTGTCGTGTGCGAAGTACCTGAATTCTTTCCAAATTATATTAAAAAAAAAAATCAAGCGGAATATGGCTAGAAGTGAAAACTCTATAGGAAACTCATGGGCGTATGGGAAAAAATGAATTAATATTAATTTTTAGGTACCACTGCATAAACTCTCTTTTATAAAGTTGTATGCAATACAATAGATTTATCAGGTTATCGAATAAAATTATTTAACTTCTTGTTAGTCTACACTGTCTAATAGGTAAATATATAATATAATAGCAAATGTTACCCCCTCTTTTTCGACACGCCTTTGTGCACCTGTTATGCACACACAAACACACACACATCAAAGTAGAGTCCATTCAATTGAAGGGGAGAAAAGCAAAGAAGCCGAAAGAGAAAAAGAGATAGTTGCAGAGACAACCACAGTTAGAAACAAGGACGTAGTCATAATCTTGTTTGGAATGGGGGCAATACCAAATTCGCTCTTGGGTAGTTAACGCTCCAAAAACTTATTGTTAAGCATTATTGAACAACATTTTTGTGTGATCAAAAATATACTAATATTTTTTTAAGACCCATCCTGACCGCTTTAACCCCTTTGCCGCGCCGCTGGATAATTGAAGTCAGAGATGGACGTGGGCTAGCGAAGAATGGCCCGAACGAGATGCCGATGTAAGTTTGTATGGATGTATGTACATATGTATACATAAATGTGTGACTGTGTGTTGTTTTTATGAGCCAGATTCGAGCCAGTTTGTTGCCCCTGCTCTTGCCGTTGCTTTGCTTCTTCGTCTTTGTCTTTGTCTTCATCTTCTCCGGTCTTTTTGTTGGCATTTCATTTCCATTTTCACAACCTGAACCCCCGACGACGATTCAAGTCGATTGTCGATTCAACTTCAGCTTCAGCTTCAGTTTCAATTCAACACAACACAACGCAACGCAACTGAAAGAGGCCGCGCAGCCGCAGTCGCCGCTTCAGTCGCTCGGGGATTACACCTTGCGCTGCGTTTGCGTTTACGTTTGCGCTTGCGCACTTCACCGATTTAAACGGCCGCTGTTATTGTTATCATTCTCCGCTCTGCGTTTTGCCATTTTCGGGCGGCTTAAAAAGTGAAACCACCCGCGGAGGTGACCACGCCAGGTGACCCACAGGTGAGCAGCCCAAGGAGGCGTTATAGGGAACAATCCACTTAGTACCGAGTCTCTAACTAACCTTTAAGCCATCTATGTGAATCACGCTAAAATATGTATGTTCATACATGTGTGTATGTATGTGGTGAATACAACGGTGTCCAAAATAATAGCACCTGAGAAAAATATATTGTAACCATAATAACACATAACAATAGCACCGGGCCTTTTTTAGAATTTTATTTCCTACCCATTATACAAGTGATGACTTTCAATATATAAAGTTATAAATGCAGTTAAAGTTATGTATGTATAAAACTACCCAAAAAGTATAATAATCCTAAACCAAACCATTTAAATATACCGTTACAAAATGCTCCCAGAACAATATTAATGTTAAAGGCTCTGCATATGTATATGAATTGCCACCAGTTCTTACTTTCACTTACTATCTTTTCAGAAAGGAAATGTATGTGAATTACCTGATTTTTTTTATTGATTTAATTTTATACTTTCCTTGCGCGCAATAATTATTAAGTTTTGTTCATATTTTTGTCATTTACTAAATATAATTACATTTACGAGAAAATATAGATTGAAATGGAAATTGAATTAAAATTGTATATTTACAAAAATTATTTAAGATATGTATATATTATTTATAGATTAAGAAAATTTGAAAAAATTGAGTTGTTACATCTTGGCCTTTTTTAAAAGAAAGTAATTTGCGGCGAGTTGTACTAAATACTAATTAGATTTGCATTTCAAAAATAATTTAATAAGCAACTGCATTCCCGAAATAAAAATTGTTGAAATTGAAAGATTGCATATACGATATGATTAAATATTAAAACATTGTTTTAAACAATTTTTTACTAAAATTAATATGCTTATTATTTAAATAAAGTTTTGAAAATATATTTATATATATATAATGTAACATTTCAACAAAACTAAAAACCTGTATAAATCGAATATGAAATACTTGGATATAATTCTTTTTTTACCAGTGTCCTTTCCTTTTTTTTTTCCTTTTTTTTAGAATACTCCCACGTGGAGGTGCCAATCGACGAGATGCGTCAGCGGTGCGGCAGCGTTTACACCTGGAATTGTGCCGGCGAGCTCTATGCCATCGAGTGTTCCCTGTGCGAGGAGCGGCCCTTGTGCGCCCTCTCCGAGTTTCCGGAGCACATGGACGTGTGGCACTCCGATTGGCAGGCACCCGAAACGCAAGCCGATGAAGCCGATGGGGCCACCTCATCCGGAGCCATTCCCGAAGATGATCTCATGCAGGAGGTGCTGGCGGAGCAGCGGACCAATGGCGAGGACAATGAACTCAAGCAGCAACTGGTGCTGCAATTGAACGCCATCGAGGAGGAGATGCTGCCAGGTGAACCTGACGAGCACTTGGCAGAAGTGGATATGGTTGCGGATGCGGAACTGGGCAAGGCTGGCGAAGAACTGTTAAAAACGTCGCGAAAAACAGGAGAATTGGGAATTGAAGATGCTACAGAACCCCTACAAGTTCCAGATTCCACAGTGGAGGTGAGTGCGTTTTTTTAAAGAGCTAATTATGTATGTATTAGGGGGTGATACAGCAATCTCTAGAGTATTATCATCTCTGATTAAGACGTTTAAATCCGAAAGTTTCATTATCAAGTACAAATCCGTCAATTCCGAGTTTATAGATCGAGGATCAAGGTACACAAAAACTTTTAGTTAACATATAATTAATTACAATGGGAAGAACACTTATCTTTACCTCGTTTCGAATCACTAATCAAAAGACAATGAAAAATAAAGATCAAATAACATAAAATAATAATTTTAAAAAAAAGTACGAATATTAAGTACAAATATTGGTAATATTAAATACAATCTGCTAAGTACTTTCGTCCTTTTTTGGGTGTACAACTCCCATCAGGCTACATATCAGTTTAAAGATGTAAAAATGTACAAATTTCTAATGAAATTCAAAAAAATACTTAGAATGTTAAGAAAGCTTTAAAAATACGCTTTTGGTTCTTAGTATGCCATCAAAATTTTTAATCATAATTTTTTACATTATTTAAAAGCTTTTAAAATTTAACTACATTTTTATTCAAACATTTTTGTTTCTGAAATATATATATTCAATAAAGATTTTGTGAAAAAATATAAAATACTTGACAGCAGAACTTTTTGCAGGATAATCAGTTGTAAAAAATAAAAAATATGTGTTTTAATTAAGACCATAAACTAGGAGTTGGACAAGGGAAAAAACAAAAAAAGGAAAATTGTATTTTTGACAGACAATTTTACATAAAATGTTAATTTTTGTAAACTTTATTGGGCGTTTTTAATTTGTTTAATTGTTATTATTGAAAAAAGAAAAATCGGCTGTAAATTGAATCTTGAAGGGCCTGTGAAAAAATTGAATACTTCGCTAGAAATCCTGACAACCGAATTAAAAAACAAACACAGTGTTCAAAAAAAACGTGTTTAAACGCGTTTCAAGTGACATTAAAAGCTGTATCTCCAAAACTAACTCTCGAAACAACTTGAAAATGAAGGTCAATAACCTAGAGATGTTTTACGATGTAATAATTGTATGGCCATTGCATACATGTATGTACATACATATATAGTATATTGTATATCGTATGGCCAGGCCATCCTAACACCGTTTCCATCCTTCCAATCCCGTTTCCCCAGGAGGCATCGCCCGTGCCGGCTGGCCAGCGCCTGACCAGGCAGCATGTGGACCGCCTGATCGAGCTGTACCGCTCGGAGCCGCGCCTCTGGAACCAGACGCACGCGCAGTTCCACGACATGGTGCTGTGCCGCGACTCCTGGCGCCGGATCACGGACGCATGGGGCGCCTACTGCGGCCGCACCTTCAGCGTGACGGACGTGCGGATCCGGATGTCGACGCTGTGCCAGCGGTATCTCAAGCAGCGGGAGCGTGTGGTGGCCGACGGCGAGCTGGCGGACGAGGTGGCCCGGTTCGCCCACTTCGACCAGCTGAGCTTCCTGTGCGAACAGCAGTCGCTGCTGAAGCGGCAGCGTCACTACGCCCGCGAGAACGCCCGCCTGCTGGAGCTGTACGAGCACTATCCGGTGCTGTGGCACAACGCCCACAAGCGGGTGAGATGCACGGCGACGGTGCGCCGGCGACAGGAGGCCATTATGGGCCTTCAGCTGGCCCTGCGTCTGTCGGGGATCAGCCTGTCGCCGGTGGTCATCCAGCGGCGGCTGCAATCGCTGCGCAAACGCTATCGCCTGGAGAAGATCGCCTACCTGCAGAGTGTGGTGGAGGGCAGGCAGGCGGATTTTGTGTCCGGATTCGAGCACTATGCGGAAATGGAGTTCCTGCACAAGCACATCGATCCGTATGTGTGCGCCGTGTGCGGCAAGATCTTCGAGAATCTGCTGGGTCACCAGATGCACGTCCAGGTGGGCTGTGATGAGGTGCGGCAGATGGATCACCGGGGTGGCACCACATCGGGGCACCAGCTGCTGGGGGAGCAGCTCAGGGCGGTGTTGAGCGAGGAGAAGGAGCTGGTGGCGAAGGAAACCCAGCAGGCCGTCGAACTGCTGAGGGAAAAGCTGGCTCAACCCGATCCCAATACCGATCCCAATACCGATCCCCTAGAGAATGGAGATGGGCAGATCACCCTGGCCGAGGCCTGTGCCGCTGCCCAACTGGAGGATGCCAGCGCAATGGTCGCCATTGAGGAGGAGGATCGGCCAGAGGGCGGGCAACGCCATCGCTTGGGTCACCAGGAAACGCTGGAGCTGATCCGTCTGTACCGCTCGCATGTCTGCCTGTGGGACCCCAATCACCTGGACTACCATGATCGCGGCCAGCGACGACTGGCCTGGCAGGCCATCACGGAGGAGCTGAACTCCGCGTCCGGTGGCTCACATCGCCTCACCTGGCAGATGCTGCACCGCAAGATCACCGACTACAGCAAGTACTATCGCAGGGAGAAGCAGCGCCAGGCGCAGACCCAGACCCAGGGCCAGGAGGCGGATGCGGATGCGGATGCCACGCCCCAGTGGAACCTGTTCGCAGAGTTCCGCTTCCTGGACGACGTGCTACCGATCAGCGGCAGCGAGCTGCAGAAGACGCTCAACCAGCGGGACAGCAACCTGAAGATCATAGCGGTGTACCAGGGCTATGCCCAGCTGTGGTGCACCGACCATCCGGACTACACGAAGCGGCGGCAGCGTCAGCGCCAGCTGGAGTCGTTGTGCACCCGGCTGCAGGAGGAGTGCAACCTGCAGCTGACGGTGGAGCGGCTGAAGAGTCGCCTGATCGAGTTCCGCTGCCAGTATCGCCACTGTAAGGAGGCCCGCATGGCGGCCACCAAGAAGTCGGAGCCCTGGACGCCCAAGTACGAATACTACGAGGCGCTGCGCTTCCTCGAGCTCCACGTGGCCCCCTTCCAGTGTGCCCGGTGTCCGGCCTCCTTCAAGCGGCGCACCGACTACCTGCAGCACGAGCGCAACGTGCACGCGGAGGTGGAGAAGTCCCTGGATGGGCAGTACTTCATGGTACGTCGCCGTCAGAGTAGCCGCAAGCCCATGGAGGCGGGGGCGGCGACGGAGGAGCAGAACGATGAGCTGGCCAACATATGCCACATCTGCGGACTAAAGTTCACCCTGCGGAACAGTTTGCTGGCCCATTTGCGGCGCCATCTGGGCCAACGTACCCACGCCTGCTGCGAGTGCCCCAAGAAGTTCTTCAGCTCGACGGCCCTGCGAGTCCACGAGCGCAGCCACACCAAGGAGTTGCCCTACGTCTGCGAGCACTGCGCCCGGGGATTCGTGAATGCCAGCAAACTGAACCAGCATGTCAAGCGGCATCGCAACCAGCGCGACCATCCGTGCACCCGCTGCGACAAGGCGTTCTTTACGGCCCACGAGCGGGACCGGCACATGCGCGCCCATCTCAACATCCGCGACAAGGTGTGCCCCTACTGCTCGCGAGCCTTCGTCGTGGGCAGTGCCTACTACGCCCACCTCAACCTCCATCGCAGCGAGAAGCGCTACGCATGCCCGTCCTGCGGCAAGCGGTTCGCCCAGTACGCCGGTCTCTACAAGCACCGTCGCCGCTGTCTGCCGGTTGAAGTTATGGAGGAGTGAGCGTTGAGCGTTGAGCCAGAGCCTTAAACCCTACACCTCCTATTCCTTTACCCATATGGAAAAAGAAAGCTACAAGCAAAACATATATATAGAGGAGTGAGCTCTGTATTTTTCATCTCCTATACCTTTATCCACATAGGAAGTGGAAACGCACAATCATAACAAGCGATGTCTGCCGGCAGAAGTAATGGTGGAGTGAGCTTTGAGCCTGGCACCTCCTATAGCTTTATCCATATAGAAAAAGGAAACCTACACGCAGAAGTTTGAAGGGAGTGAACCTTGAGCCCGGAACCCCTACCCAAAAAGACGCAGAAACTTACAAGCACAAGTTATGGAGGAGTGGGCCTTGAACCCGGCACCTCCTATCCCTTTACCAGTATACAAAAAAAAAAAAACCTATATGAACAAGTTATAGAGTAGATGTCCGGCAGATTACCCATATAAAAAAGGAATCCTACAACCACCGCAGGAGATGCTTGCCAGCTGAAGTTATCGAGAAGTGATCCTTGAGCCTGCTACATCCTACTTGGATGACATATATAAAAAAATTGAAGAGGATGACTCGTTTGCCTTAGTAAATATACAATTTTTGTTTCTTTAAAGGAAAACCCACAGAAGCTTTCCACAATTTAGCCAGGCAAATTCCTTTAAGGGGGAGTACGGTTTAAAGATCATTTTTATACATTTTTTGCATTATAACTGTAGTCGATAAAGAATTTTTTTTTGTTTAAACTTAAAAACAAATTACTACGGTCATTGGCGGATTTTTAAATATTTCTTTATGAAAAGTTAACAAAATATTTAACTCAAATGCTTTACCATAATGATTATTGGTTGTTAGGAATAGATTTAAACTCTTTAAAAAAAAACACAAATTGGTCTTTTTTACGACTTAACCCTACTCCTCTTTTAACTGAAAAAATTTTCATTTAATCGGTAAAAAAAAAAAATTAAAAGATATGAGCAAATGAAACGGGATATTCTTAGGTTGTATAAAAATCTATATTCTCGTTAGATTTTCTAAATACTCATAGAAATTTTTAAATTCGTTGCAATAGGTAGAAAATTCATGATAGGTATAAAATTCATGATAACTGCAATATATAACACATACGTCCTGATGTTTTAAAGTTATTCATAAGATATTAATTAATGTTGTGTATTTTATTTTATTTCGTTTTTGATTGTTTTATTTCATTAAGTTTTAGTTCAATATCTTTTATTGTAATTTTTATTTTTATTCCCTTACAGATCGTTTATCTACCATATAAACGATGGAAAAACATGCTATAGGACTTTCATAGAGAATTCATGATTTTTTACAACTGCAAGGTTACTTGTTTTAATAAATTTTTTGTTATTTCCATTAAATTAAGTAAATGTAGTTATTCAAAAATTATGGTTTCACTTATTTATTTACACAGATTATATTTTCCTGATCTTGAAATGAACAAAATGTAGTTGTACTTAAATTGTTTAGTTTATATACTTTTAACAAATAATAAAAAAATGTAGTACACAATTATGTGGACAAAAATAATACGTTATCTCGTGCCTGGAAATTCTTAACATCTATACCTTTTCGTGATGACAATACATCCATACATGCTCCAGCATAATGAAACCTAATCCGTCTTGTTCCATTTCCGTGTATTTGTTGTAAATGCGTTAGTTAAAAAAATAAGTGCAAATCTGGCTGGACAAAGGACCTCAATTGGACTTGGCAAAGCGCTTTAGCTGCCGCAGGCGGTAAATGTCGTGCGTGGGCGGCACGGCGGTCTGCAGATCGTCGTCACTGTCATCGCCACCGGGCAATAAACGTCTCCGGCGCGGAGGAATGGCCGTAACACTGTGCTGCACACCCGTATACGTACTTGTGTCCACGATCCAGTGCACCGACTTGGCCAAATCAAAGATCTTCGGCGACAATTCGTTGTCGCCATTCGGTTGCGGTGCAGCTAAGGCGGGAGGCGGGAGGAGGTGAAAAGCAGTATTAGTGAGTGTAATTTAAACAATTGCCAGCAAGAACACTCACAGTCGGGCAGATTGAGGCGCATGAAGATGTCGAAGAGCAGCTCCACGCTGACGAAGGGTCCGCGGAAGGAGTTCGGCGGCGGCAGGGTGGCGCACAAGGCGGCCAGAGCAGGTGGTTGCGGAAAGACACCGCCGGCGAGGGGATGGGCACCGGGGTGGGCGCACGGGCGCGGCTTGAACGGAATCATCTGGGAGAAGTCCGGTCGTGGCAGTGGTGCCGCCGCCTCGCTATCCGCCTCAGTCTCTCCGTTGTTTTGGCTTTGCACTCCACCACCCACCTTGTTCAGGATGATGCCCACATTCTGCAAGATCACAAGTTGTAAATTAGTAATTATACAAAATTGCATATTTAAGGGTTTTCTCTTTTAAAAATAAATAACATTTTCGGGTATTTTTCCAACGAAAACTATTATACTATGAATAAAATATATTATTTCAACGAACATATATTAAAAACATTTTTTTTATTTAAAATTATTTACTATTAATAAAATATTAATACCTATTTAAAAAAAAATTCAAGGAAATGTCCTTTCGCTGAATTTTTTATCCGGTGACTAAAAGTGTAGTGATCTGGGTCAATAAAATCAAATTATGAATATATTTAGGCTAATAACACAATAAATTTTTAATCTATGGATGTTTATTTTTTTTTTTTTGAATGTGGCTTTTGTTATTTTGAGAAGCTCACTAAAATTTATTAAGAACTCTTATAATTATGATTTAAGCAAAGAGTTGAAGCTAAGAAAAGCTTGATTTCTTATAATTAAATGCGCTTAGGACTGCCAAAAACATATATTTCCCATATATTTTTAAACTATCTCACTCTCGCTCCCACTTACAGAGCAGAAGCTTCTCATTCTTTCATTTTCAATAAGCAGAGTTTTTCAATGTGTGAGAGAAATTAAGTAATTAAGTAATTAAAATTACTTACTTATAAAAAAAATACGGATCTTATCATTTCAACATCAAGTTGTTGTTTTTTATCCCTATATGTGTAAAACAAAATTATTTTGCTCAAGTATGTTAAATAAAATAAAACTAGGAAAACTTTCGTCAAGAAATGTAGAAGTTAGGAATGCGATCATAGTTTTTTGTTAGACACTTATAAATATTCAGGACAACTCACCTCGGCATATCCTATGGACTTGAGCTCGGTGCTGGTGCAGGGATAGAGGTCCAGGAACTTGTAGCGGTCCACCAGCTGGGCGGTCTCCTTGCCCTCGTACTCTTTAAGCTTTAGGACAAGTAAGCAGAGTAGCAAGTAAGTAAAATGTTTAGCTTAAGCCAATCAATAACGAAAATGATCAAAGTACGCACGTTCTCGAAGACGGCACTGCGGCGGCGTTCCACCTTGACGATACTGGACAGATCGCCGATGTTGGACTCGAACTCGAGGAAGCGGTTCCAAACCTCCACGCTCTTGTGCGGCGACAAACCGCCGGAGCTGAGTACGCGCTCGAATAGGACGCGCGTGTTGTTGTCCTCGTTCAGATGCGATAGGTAGTCAATGTAGCACATCACGTACTCTGGACTGCCGCCAAACCGCTTAAGTCCCAGCTCGAAGATCCGGAAGGCGATTTCCTTGTCCTTGGAGCAATAGTACTCCATCAGAGCAGCGGCCACAAAAATGTGGTAACGCGAGCGCACATCCTCGCGAGCCTTCTTGAAGATGCCACGGGCCGACTTGATGCCCTCGGCACGACGGGCGAACTTCATGTACTGAACATACACCTACACACATATTGTTTCAAATTAGTTTTCTGTTCATGCATGCGATCCTGAATATCATGTGCTCCTACCAGTGTGGGATCGATGTCCGGTAGCTGTAGCAGCTTGTTGTACATGGAGTGCACCTTCTCGTACTTCAACCTTCCCTCCTCGAAGTCCGCATAGGCGAAATAGAGCAAAGCATTCCGGTTCAGCACGCCGTTGATGGAGCGTTCCAGTATATTGGCACACTCATCCGCAAAGATCTTTGCCGCCTGGACGTCCTGTAAAGTAGGCAAAAGCAATTAGCTGAGGAATAGACAGAGTTTGGCTTAGTCAATAGAGAGAGTAAAACGCGTGCGGCCTGGCCAAGGGCAATGGAGCAAGCGGCAGAACGGGATCGGATCTGCATTCGGCCACCGCGTGCTCCTTTACCCGAGGGGCGACACTTCCCAGCGAACAAGAGACTATGTTTGATTTCGTTTTTGATCTTGACCGTCGCCCAGCATGGGGCAATGGCCAAAATCCAGTCTATTTGCTTGACTTCAGGAACGCAGAAGGTGGTTGCACCACTAGTACGCACGCCTTTCTCGGTGAGCACGCGAGCACTGGTGTCCAGGAACTGGGAGGCCTGGTGCCACACGGCCGGATGGTGGGTGAGCACCAGCAGGCACTGCTCCGTGGCGAACATTACGCGGCGGGTGACCAGGGCCGTGTCTTCGGTGCGCAACGGATTGGACTTCTCGTACGTGATGAAGCGCTTCCACAGCTCCACCTGCTTCACCTCCTCCTTGGTGAGTGTGGGCGGAACAGCGGGCAGGTTGCGATTGAGGCCCTTTGTGTGGTACTCCAGCTCCTTGGCCACGCGGCGCGCGTTCATGTAGTCTCTGGTTATAGAAAAAAAAAGAAAGTGGGTCACTTTACAAAGATACTGCTGCCGGAGATGCGTGGAAAACATACTTGGATCGCTCCAGGCTCATCTTCTCGGATATGATCGGGTTTATGTTCTGCTCGAAGGCGATGTAGTCCTTCCACAGCTGCTCAATGCCCACGATGGGCGTAACCACCGCCTTTTGGTAGACGCGGCGCACGGCGGTGATCTTCTGGTTCTCCGCATAATTGCCAACGGCTTCAACGCCGCGCAGAAAGTATATATAATCCTGCCAGATGCTGAACGAGTGCAGGTCCATGCCGATCTTCTCCAGGGCGAAATCATAAGCCTGAGCCATTTTTTCCCTGGAAAAGGAGGTAAGTTACATATATATTTGAAGCTTGTCTTAATTTAATTTAAAGTGGTTTTAAAACAACTTATTACGCAAAAACAAATAGATTTTCTCAAAATAAGCGGCATTTTTCCCATGACAGCTATAAGTCCGATCTTAAACTTGATCTGCGTGCACAAATAAAAGGAGTATAGTAATCCTCCGGATATCCAGTATGAAGTAGTTCACCGCTTCGTTTTACGAAACTAATGTAAAACTAGGTATTTTCAGGAATAAGCCAAATCTTAAATCAACCATATAACCTCAATACTCACTTGTGTGTGCTGAGACCCGACTTGGTTTCCTTCACGTAGGTTAGGTAGAGCTTCCAGAGATCGATGTTCAGGATCTTGACCAGACACCGCTGGAAGAGCTTCTCCACGCGTTCGTAGTACCGGCTGCGCATCTCCATCTCGATGTACAGCTTCCAGTAGCGGGCGGTGGTGGGGAACACGTTGACCAGCGATTCGTACAGGCTGCGCACCTCGTGGATGGGACGCGTTTGGGCCTCGCGGATCATGACGCTCCAGGACTCGATGTCGTAGGGACGCAGCTCCACCACTTGTTGGGCCCGCACCAGACGCTCCATGCCCCATTCCTGGTGGCCATTGGGTTACATTCACATTAACATTAGAATTTGCCCATTTAATTGCTCCAATTTCACTTACTATGTCAATTTTGATAAGATCCCTTGCCGACGACATTGTTGTTGTTGTTGCTTCCTGTTCCTGCCTCTGCACTGTTTGTTGTTGTTTTGTCCCGACGTTTTGCCGGCGTTTTTTCCCGCCCTTGCCGCTGTCCTGCTCACTTCTACTTTGGCCCGGATCGTACCTTCTCTGTCGGCGGACTAGACGCTGGCAAATATCGCTGGCAAATCGCTCGAGGCCACGCTTTAAAACCGCTTAAATAATAAATAATTATTTGCAATGCGGCTTCGATACCGACAACGATTATCCGGCTGAAAACTAGAGCTGTCATTTATCGTATCGATAGTATCGGCGGTTGGGCTACGGCCGCCACGTTTGTTTCTTCTTAGACTATCCCAACAGTTTAGATATATTATTATTATTATTATATTCAATAATATTTTGCACTTAATTATTTTCATTAAAATACAATTTAAATTAATTTAAACCAACATATTTAAAATTTTTATATCAAATATAATAATATATATATATGTATAATAATAAATAAAATAATAATATTTATTTACAAATCCTTAAAATCCTTAGAAAAGAAAAAATGCTATCGATGAAGATAATATCGATAATTGCTAAAGTCTCACAAATAACGGCAACTCGGCGGGGCATCTGTACTAAAATACCAAAACATACCGAGAATTTCAAAGTACTAAACACAATTACAGTGGGCATTGTTTGCAAAAAGGTGCCTTATAAATTATTAATTAAATAATGATCGGTTAAAATTAATTGTTTTGTTAATAAAAATCAAGATAATTATTTGAAGTTCTAATACAAATAATGGTCAACATATTTATTTGGATTGCTAAAATGTTGATATATCTACGAAAAATGTATGTTTCAACCAATATTTTCTGAGACATATAATTTTTTTAAATTTGCTTACAAACATAAAGAACAACGAGGTTCCAAAATATGGAGGCAGGCCTTATAGTTTATTTTTAAAACAATGAGTGAACAAGTAAATCAAATGATTTCAATTGAATAGTAGGATTAATTAGCTAAATTTAAGAAGTCAAACCAATTTCAAGCATTTGAAGAACGGCATTAAATTGCTCATGTTAAATTTTATATTTAGAGGTTGTTGCTTAAATATCTAAAAAGTTGAATTTGAATAGAATAGCTGGCTGAAATTGTTTGATTCTGCAAAGAATACCCCAATTAATTTTATTGGTATATCAGTGTAATATTAAACGAATGCGTTATGTATCGGAATATTTAAGTGTCGTTATTCGGCCACACTGGCTGAAACTCGAGAAATAGAAAAAAAACGTTACAATCAAACGAAACGAAACGCATTTACCAGCCGTAAGATAAATCGGGAAAAATTCGCAAAACTGAATAAAAGGAGAGTGTTTATTTATCAATTACAAAAATTGCCAAAAATAAAGTGAGTGTACAAGGGACAAGTGCAATCGGAGTTAGTCGCTTACGCACACAAGCGTATTCGTATTGAATTCCAGGAGAGCGACACGCACACACAGGTGCTGAGCAGGAGCCACGACCAGCTGTTGTTGGATGGCATAGCGGTACATTTTGGGTAAGCAATCTCAATCGCAATCAATACGCTCTATTTTGTTAGTCTCTCTTTACTTGGCTTTCAGTCAAATCAATTATTCAATGCCAGAGCTGCAGGTCCTTATCCCTGTTGCCGCTTGGCTCTTTCCCTCCTCTCTCGCTCTCTCTCTCTCTATGCTTCTTGTTGATCCGCTGACGGTTTATTGACCGACAAGCAAGGGAAGAAGAAAAACGTACGTGCGGTGCGCCACTCTCCCTTTCCCTCTCCCATTGCCCGTGTGTGTTTGTGTGTGTGTGTGTGTGTGTGATAAGGCGCAATAAGTGTGTCACACAGACGCGCTTTTGTGTTTCAAAGTGGAGCACACACTGTGTGTGTGTATCCCTTTCACACGAACACTCACTAATGCTAATGCATTGCCTGGCTTCTAATTGTGCATGGTTTAAAACTCATATTTAAGTGGCATTTCACCTTTCTTTTCGCCCCTTTCTCCTGTCACAGTGGCATTGCCTACTGTGGAGGGCCGCACACTCACTTTCGTTGCCATTTATTTTTGCTTTTCTGCTGGCGCCTCTTTCGCCGCAAATAAACACGCCAATTATTTGTATCGTCAACTTTTCCTCACACACACTTGCAAAAGCGCAGGAGATTAGTGTGAGACTGTCGCAGGGAAAAACTGGGAGACTTAACCCACTTCTGCCCACGCATCTTTTTAGGATCCGCAAAACTGGTAAATTTAAAAAAAATTTAATTTAATTTACTTCGTAAGTCCGACATTTCTTATAGAGCCAGAATTTCCTATATATTTTAATATAAAATAATAAGTGTTACTCAGATATATTTATGCCCTCGATGCGGTTGCACAAATTAAATATTCCTTTAAACAACTATTTAAAACAGTGAAGCTTTTAAGAATATCCGCTGAATAATATAAAAAAAAAACGAAGGTGTCATTTTTATTTTTAATTTTCCTGTTGCTTATATGGGTGATATATTATATAGTCCTCCGGTTTTAATAAAATTAAAACCATATTACTGGATATAATAACAGGCTAGATTGATTCGCCTTTTTTGCAAACTTTTGACGTAAATTATAATACCCTCTGCAAGGGTATACGAACAAGAATATTTTTTACCACGAATAAAACATACATATAAAAATAAAGGTGTTTCAGAGCTACCATGCTTTAAAATGCCCAAATCAGGTTGGGCAATAATGTAAATATGTAGATTTCAAAAGGCGTAATAAACCAACTATTTTACTGTATCTCCTATTTTCTTAAATTAATTATTTTCCTTTTTAAAAACAAAAAGTAATGCCATGTAAAGTGTTCTTACAAATATATCTTCTCTTTTTAAGATGACTAAGAATATTTTGTGCTTTATTCCGATAAAATGAGAGACAGCAGAGGTCTTTGTTGATTCAGCTGTTGATTGATTGATTGATTGATGGCAAATCGGCGCAAACAAGCACAAAACCCATAAATGCAAGGGACTAAGTTTTGCAGACGCATAAATTTCACTCAAAATGTTGGGCGATTGTCTGTTCTCCTCCTCTTTTAGACCCTTTTAACACCCTGTTCCATTGCGGATTGCATGATGGCGTGTAATCAAAAATTGAAATTAATCAATCAATCGTATTTTGGTTGCATTATCGATTCTAAATCATACTTTACTAGAACCACTGACCCAAATCGAATTCGGTTCCAGATATTTGGTTTGTGGAAAATATACATTATTGCGATTGTAATTGCAAGATTACACAATGTAAATGGGTTTTTTTTTCAATTCAGTTATTATATTATAACCAGAAGCGAGGGAGAAAATGTATTTAGGCAAGCTGAAGTTTATTATTATTATTATTTATTTTATACAGTCCAAACAATCCTTTTTCGCAGATTCTTTTTATAAAAAATATCCGATTGTTTTAATCTATTTTTGTCTTTAATTAGCTGCTTAAAAGCTTATAATTACATCAAACGATATTAAAATTAAACCTTCATTGCCCCTCTACCTTCGTTGCATTGACAGCTGCTCATTTTTATTTCACGCATTCAAGGATTCATTAAGAACAATGTTTTTTGGTAATTTACAACTATGTGAGCATTCAGCGCAATAACAAATGTATACAAAGAATGATCCATCACCCAAGTACTATGTGTGCCATTTGTGATAAACATTTACTGCACTAATAAAGGCCATTTATAATTCATTCGCTTTAATCGTATAACTGTCACTTATAGAACTGATATCCCCTGATATTTACGCGATTTGCAAGGGTACAATTATATCTTGTTCCATATATGTACGATATTTGCTGATTTCTGTTTCAGTTTTTGTTTGTTTGTTGTTGTTTGGGCCCACAATTAAATGGATAAAAAGGCAACGCTATCAATATGTACGTACATCTATCAAAATAATAATTACGGGGCGTGGTCGATAGGTGGGTGTCGACGACTTGTGCAGTAACTCTGGGTTCTAGGCCCCAGTCGGTATACTCTAGGGTCTAGACCTCTAAACCCCTAGACCTATCCCCATCATTTTTCTAACGTTCCTCGACATTGTTTGCCCTGTGTCGCATTTTATCGTTGTTTATCGTGAGTCGAAATATGCAAATTGGACCGAATTGCTGCCTGCCTGGTCGATGGGTGTGGGCACAAAAGATGTTCCAGTTACAATGGTTAACGACATGAATGCTACTAATTTTTCTATTGAGACAGGGGCCACCCACGCCAACCCACGCCCACCCACTCATCCTAAGCGGCCTTGATTGCTTGGGTGTGGGTGTGAGTGTGGGTGTGAGTGTGGGTGTGGGTGTGGGTGTGGAACGGGTTAGCTGATGTGCAAGTGGCTGGGATCCTTTCGTTTCGCTTCACTATTCCCTAACATTAAGTATTTCCGTTTTTAGTTAAGACGTTGCAATGTACACTACTTAAGTATTAATTTGCTTTACATAAAAATAGAAAATAATGACTAAGAAAGTGTAATACAAAGGCTAATATATAGGTACTGCCTATTGTAACAGGTCACAATACAAAATTTATTTGAATATATTATGATCCTTTCGTTCCACTTCGTATGACACCTATACAAAGTAAAAACAAAGTATAATTAAGGGGGTACTACTTGAATGCTAATGATCTTCTATAGAAATTATTGTTTTAGAAAGCGACTAAGATGTATGTATGTATTTGAATACTTTAAGATGCAGGTGTAGGGTATTCATAGCTACGATCCACCAATCGAAACAATCCAGGCTTTCCTTTCTGTCCCGATTCCATTGCGATGTCGAACAAACGACAACAAATCGCGACCTGACGTGATAACAAATAACCGCAAACTGTTCTTGCCAACAGAATTTGTATTGTTCGGTTGTTCAATAAATGTACATAATTTGAAGCACCCATCGGTGGCCAATTCCCCTCTCCCCTCTCCCCTCTCCCCTCTCCCCTCGCCCCTCGCCCCATCCTATCCCAATAACAATGGGCTGTAAGGAGGAGCCATCAATGTCAACCCGTGTAGTTCGCTTTGTTGCCTCCGACGGGCAAGTTGGACTGGAGCAGGAGCAGAAGCAGGAGCAGGATCGGGTTAACCCGCCTATTGTCCCAGCTGTCTGCTGTCCAAATCCCCGGTTCCCTATAGGCATGTGCTCATCCGTTGGCCTGGTCGTCGAGGGCATTCCGCTGGGCAGTGGCCGCCAGTTTGCTCCCCGGTTGTCTATGAAAAAGGAGTACAACACCAGGTGCTTTCGACCGGAACGCTATCGTCACGAGGTGGCCAATCACTATAGGGACTATAAGCTGCAGCAGCATCTCCACCAGCAGCAGCTGGGATCTGGAGCCGGATCCTTGGGCCATCGGCGTCACAGGAGGCGAAGGCGTCAGTTTTTCGAACGCACGGTGGAGGCATCTCAAGTGACCGCCTCATTAGCGTCGGGATATGCGCAGTTCCGCGATGTGTGGCCAACCCATGTGCACTACTTTCCCAGGTGGGTGGTCTTCATGGTCGTTTTGGTTGTGGGATGTGAGGTGTGAGGTGTGGGGTGTGTGGTGTGGGGTGTGTGGTGTGTGGTGTGGTTGGCAATTTACGCTTATATAGTGCCTTTCGGGGACGGGGCTCTTTGACAGTTGCTGCCATAAATATAGGTTGGGTTCCAGCTGAACAGCTCGTTGTCGCGCTATTTCCGACCCATCTCCGTAGCTCGAGTTACGTGAACTTGCCATATCCTCCTCCTCTCTGACGTCAGTGGTTAGTTTCAGGCGATTACTGGCTGGAAATCATCGACCACACGGCTGCATCCTTGCAGGTGGCTTTCGGTTTAAAAACTCCCAAGCCAATGTCACTCATCTGTTATTTAAATCGAAATTAATTAATTTGACTTCTTATTGCACGCCAGAGAAAGCTCTTATGTAGCCTTTCTAGTGTAGGCCAGAGTTAAAGGAAAGAATCAATTAAAATAAGTTTAGGAGAATGATGGGTCTGTAAGAAGAAGGCTTTTACAAAGTATTCAACCACAGGGTGATATTCAGTAAGTCAGTTAATATACTTGCTACTCGTAAAATAATAGGTTGGATTGTATTCGTTGAAAAATATGAAACAAATAAAGGAAAGCATGTACATACATATATTCTTGATCAGGATCAATAGCCTAGTCGATCTAGCCATGTCGTTTGAACATCGAAATCTTGGAAACTAAAAACACTGGCCACGCCCACTCTAGCGCCCACAAATAAGGGAAGTTTTGTGTGTTTATTCGCTCAATAGCTATCAACTCATACATAAATCTATCAAATCGAAGTATATTTTTAGAAGTTATTAGCATAAATGTACATTTTCGGTAGATGCTGCCAACTAAAACCCTGTCAAGGATCAAAAAGGAAACGTAGAACCATTGAAAGAAAAGTTCAATCAACCTGTTTTACTTAGATTCGATGAGTACTTTCGAAAGCGAACGAAAGTTATATTGCGGTAACACTTTAAAACCCTCTTCATGTTGCACATTGTTGCTTGCCCTATCGATCTGATAATTAAAAAGTTTCACATTTCACAATGAGTGATACTGATACTAAGCTTAGATCTTAGATAATGCCACTCAAATGGCATAAATACAAACAAAAGGGTGTCCGGAAGTCATTAACCCCGGGTTGGGTAACCACCCATTAAGCCAACCGGCTGATAAACAACACCAAATTGTGCTTTGTGCTTGAGATAGGGAGCTAGACAAATTCATCTGCTTGATTTTTGTGTACCCAAGAAATTAAAGCGCTATCTTTGGCAAGAAAACAGGGCAGCGTGGAGCTGCAGGTGACTGCCAGTTTTCCCTGAGGAGCGGTGGTTGGGTTGGCTTTTTAATTATATTACGGGTTCGGGTGCTGGTTACGGGTTACGGGTTATGGGTTACGGGCTAAAGTCTACGGGTAACGGACTGAGGTTCGCTTGTTTGCCCGCTCGTTTGTCGTACGTGTTTGCATTTGCCATTGTAATTAATGTTTTGTTTGGTTCCATTCTATTTTCTGCCCACAATGTGCACACATATGTATGTACATATGTACATACAAACATATAGCGCCCGACTAATGACCGCTTCCACTAATTACAGATCCGACGATACTGCGTATGCGTCCCGTGGCCGACGGACAGTGTGCTCCGGAGCGCCGCCCGACGACACCTACAACGACGCAGTGCGTCGCATAAGAAGCGCCCACAGTTGCGAGCAGCTGCGTCACCTGGTCCACCGGATTCCATGGCGATGGAACACCGGCGGCAATGATGACCTGCCGCCAGTGGCCCCCGCGCACGGAAGCCAAACTAATCATAAGCTAAATATTAATAAGCGCACCCCGGCGGCGGAAGAAAGCCCACAACAGCAGCAGTTCGCAGCAACAGCGCCTCAAGTGGACTTCTACGGCTATTTGCAACTGGCCAGCGGCTATTACGAGCGGGGGTTGCAGGCCAACATCAAGTACCTGCAATCGATTGGCCAGCGGCAGCGGCAGTGTCGTAATGCAATAAGACCATCGCCGGCGAGCTTATTCTCCGATTCGGACGCAGTGCAGCACGGCGAGAGTCCGGTGCGAAAGCTGACCGGTCGACTGGTGCAGCTGCTCAAGAGCTTGCGACGCAGAACGGTCAAGGAGGTGGCGGACAGACCGGGCATTTGGGTGAACATAAGAGCGGTCAAGCGAGGGGAGCAGCAGCAGCAGCAGCAGCAGGAGCAGGAGCAGGAGCAGGAGCTGGACTTTGACTCGAACTCAGAGGAGGAGGAGCTAAACGAGGAGGAGACAGCAGGGGGTTCGACGGCTAGCATGTGTGATTATTATGCTCTTGGCTATACAACTACGGAATCCGGAGGAGCATCAGCCAGTGCAGCCACCGAAGCCACATTCGTAGCCCAAGCCCAAGCCACAACCACAAGCACATTCACACCCACATCGACATCGACATCCACATCCACATCCGCCGATCAACGACGTCTGTACGAGATCATCGACAATCTGAGCCACCTTGGCATCGGCGACACCAGCAGCAATAGCAGTAGTAGCAATCGCAGGCAACAACTGACGCTGACGCTGCCCCAGATCACGCTCACCGACTGTACCGCTCAACAGGTGGCGCTATACAGCGCCAGCTTCGACATTGTCACACTGCAGATACCCAACGAAGCCAGACCACCGAACCTCAAAGCCTGAAACCTGAAAGCCACGTAGAATCAATATATATATAAATATATAAATATAAATGTATATATATAGAGGGGGAACAATCGACAATTGAATCGAATAGAAGAGAACAGAACAGAACCGAACCGCATTAAATCGAATCGAAATAACTGAAAGCGATAGCGAGCAGCCCACAACAGAACGGAACAGATCCCAAAGGCGCGCGCACGTCAGCGGAAATCGTTTATATGCTAAGTACAAAAAACAATTGTTTATAGCAAATAGAAAAAGCAGCATACTGACAAAACTAAAAAAACTGAATAACTAAAAAACAAATAGTAAAATAGTAAAATAGTAAGATAGCAAAATAGCAAAATAGTGAAATAGCGAAGCTCGCGCTCTCGAACAATGGTTGTTGTTGTTGCCGCTGCCGACGTCGTTGAAAACAGCAGCAGCAGCAGCGGGAGCGTTAGCGGGATTGGGGACAGCAGTGGCGGTATCGTGAGCGGTAACGCTGAGCTTCAACCATTTGGTGGCGGTACACCACAAGCAACGGCAGTCAATAACAATCATAGTGATAAGAACACTACTACGACCACAACAACCACAACCACAACAACAACAACAACAAAAACAACGACTGGTCAGGAGGAGCGGGAGGTGGAGGAGGAGGAGCGACTGCATCATCCAAAGGATACTCAAAAGGATAATCATCAGGAGTTGGAGAACAACAATTGCAGCAACAACTCGAGCAACATTGCCAACAACAACAACAACAACATCATGACGGATGCGGCCAAGGGAACAGCGGCGACAACCACAGGCACGACGGGATCATCGGAGGCGGCGGCCATGCCCACCAAGAGCGCCGTCAGCCAGCGGAACGTGGACATCAAGATCGAGAAGAGCAGCAACATGGAGGCGGCCACCCAGCAGCTGACCAAGAAGGTCCTTAAACTGGATCTGGGCGGCAAGAATCTGGACGAATACTCGCTCAAGTCGCCCAAATCTCCCATAGCTGGTCAGTATACCATCCCAGGGGAGTGGAGTTTATCAGCATTGAATTCACAGGCAATCAAAGAGATTCGTCTTCGTTCTTTCTATATGACCCCAAACAAAGATTACAAAACATCAAAACAATCAATTCAAAGTTTAGGGGAAATATTTTTCAGTTTTTCCAGTTTTTTACCTCTTTTCAACGGTCATTTACTTTCTGTTATTTATTTTTCATTTATATGTTTCATATTACTTTTCATATTTTTATTTTTCAAAAATAATTCATAAAACTTACAAGGAATATACAATTTTTTTTTCTATAGTAAATTATTATCTTAACATCCTTTCGTAATGAATTCAGTCTTTATCATTCTGATAAACATTATAAATAAAAAATGTATAAGTAATTTATTTTTGACCTTCGGCTAATTAAACTGAATACCGGAATCGGTTTATATACATATATCATTGAGCTCATTGAAAAGGCGCCTCAATTGGCTGGCAAATTCCATTACTGCCTTTCATCGAGCTTAATTAGTTTGGCCTGGAAAGCATCACAGACAGTGCGTTTCGGCATATTATTGTTAACATTGCAATACACTAAAAACCAAGTTGTTTATAATTTGATTCATCAAATTTACCGAGTCAGACAACTGGAGAAAAAATGCTGATAAGTGACTGTTTGTTTTAAAATTTATTCCATGGAACTTATTATTTTCTTATGATTCCCCACCGGAAGAAATAAACACAGAACATTTGGGTGCCTTATTTCATGTATAATTTTTTTCTAATGAATTTTCAAAGAGATGTATGGATATATTTACGCATTGTTTTTGCGATTGCGACAAATTAAAATAACAAAAACGTAAGCAACAAAACATGTGCCCTTACGATAACGTTCTTTAAACAATAATTGATTTTAATTCTTCAGGACAAAGTTTGTTGTTTATGAAGCTCTTACTAAAGATTGTTTGGGAAAAAAAACTTACATCACTAAATGAAGTCAATATATACAATCGTAAAAAAGTAAGGCATATTAATTTAAATATGCAATTTTGTGTCTTCTATTGGAGATATCTAAATGCGTCTGATTGGCTTAAAATCTTCAAACTAAATTTTAAAAATATAATATCGAAATTAACTAAAATGTCTGTTAGAAAAATGGAAACATAATATAAGTTTGCGTTCAATGCTTACTCACTTGAGCCTGAAAAAAAAATTCGTATCGTGTATGAAATTTAATAATATATGTGACTCAAATTAAATTAGTCAGAGTTGTTGTTTAAAGTGATTTGAAGTCACTCTTAATACTTGGCAATTTTAAAGGAAGCTTATCACACATTCGAAAGCTTTAACGTCAACAGGTTTATAATATTTTTCTTATTTTTATCCATTATTTTGTCTGCAAATTGAACTAAATATGTTTGCCCCGTTTTTTGAGCACAAATTCGTTTTAAATTTTAAAAATTTTATTTCTTTTTGATATAGTAATGGTTTAATAAATCAGAATAAAGCTTTTAATTTTTTCAATTCGAAAAACGATCGGATAAATTAGATAAAAATCATCATAGCTTCGCTGTTCTTAAACATATACGCATATAAATCGAAATTTAGATGTTTTAAGTAATATTTCGTTTTTGCAATAGCTGCAAGGGTATGTGGATTTTGGTTTCGTTTCAATTAGCTAATCATTTTAAACTTGTCTTAAATATTGGTTAACAGCTTTTATGAGATTTTCTGTTTTGTTTGAAGTGCACTTAAATATGAGCATAAGTTTATC
This sequence comes from Drosophila gunungcola, assembly GCF_025200985.1. Classification (NCBI taxonomy): domain Eukaryota; kingdom Metazoa; phylum Arthropoda; class Insecta; order Diptera; family Drosophilidae; genus Drosophila; species Drosophila gunungcola. The sequence goes on along the minus strand of NW_026453194.1, from coordinate 84,028 downwards.
AAACATATTCCGAATTCTTCATTCAAGAGTCTAAAATCTTATTCTAAAATCTTTTTTAAGGGTGTGTCTACAGACGATAAAATTCCTTCTTTTATGTTACTAAGATTTCTCAGTATAGTTTATGAGTTTTCTTTAATTTACCCACTCTCTTCAGGGGAACTTATCAGGAAAGATTGGGCAATCAATTGCTATTGACCTCTATTTTGTGTATTAATTCAATCGTTTTCATAAGCGTTTAATGTTTGCGCCAGCAATCTGACCTTATTGCCAGATTAATCCTCCTCGGGGCGCGTTTCTTATCGCATTTAATATTATTAATATGATTGCGGCCCGTTTGCCGTTTGCTGTTTGCTGTTTGATGTTTCTGTATTCTGAATTTCGTTTTGTGTACTCCGTTTGTATTCGCAGCACGTTTGCCGCATCAAACATCGCTGACGTCGTCGGTGGACGTGGAGGACCGGAAGACATTACGAGAGGCCTTATACCAGGGTATATTCCATCGCCATCGCCGCACCATCTTCGCCGTGGGCAGCTTCCTGCGGATGCTGCGCAGCCGCAATTCGCAATACAACACGATACGCAGCTCGTCGGAGGGCGAGGACATCGATGAGGTTAGATAAGACCCAACCCAAATATGCTCCCCATGTATGATCCCACGCCCATTCCGCACATCTCCATCAGCAGCAGCAGCAGCAACAGCAGCAACAGCAGCAAGAGCAGCAGCAGTCGAAACAGTTGAAGCACCATCAGCCGGAGCTGGAACAGTCACATGAACATCTCCAGCCGCCCGGGCAAGATGTTACGACCACATCCACATCCAGATCCACATCCACATCGACATCCACGACACCACCACTACCACCAACCGGACAGCAGCGAGCGTTGGACTCGATTTAGATGGCCTTGCTGCTTGAGTTGAATTTTGGATTTATTTATTAGCCCATACTACATTCGCGTATTATTAACTGCTATTTTACGATTTACGAATTACAAATTACGATTTACGAATTACGATTATTGTTAAACATCGTGCAACCATGAGACTAGCCACCCGTTGTGTTAGCATGTAGTGAGCCATATTAGTTCCGTAGCTAGTACTATTGTTGGCGGACCGTGTGACCTGCTGACTCCATTACCCAAGAAACAAAACCAAAAATCCCGAGAATCCGCTGCAACACATCTCGTTCGTTCATTCTTTGAGCAGATCGCCTTATCTTAACTGCGACCCACTTAAGCTAAATTTAAACAAAACTAAACTAAACAAAACTAAACTAATAACTGAATGTGAACCCAAGCTGAACTTGAAACTCTTACTTACGTACATGCTATGTATAAAAAACAAAAAAAGACAACTTAATTGTATTTAACTCGCATTGTTTCAGCGCCCAGCTCTCAGTATTTATGTAAAAAAAACCGCCCCATTTGTCCGTCTGTTTGAGTCACTGATAATAAACTGCCCAAAATGAGTTAGTCCCATCAGTCAACTAGAAATTACCATTTTTCTATTAGGTTGGATATAAGAAAATCCTTGTCGAAGTGGCCGGTGCATGTTAGAAGTGCAGTGCAATTTACAATAAATTTAAACGATTTTTTTTTTATTTTTTTCTACATAAATATTTCTTTGGATTAGCCTTATAGGTTTATCCTAAAAAGTAGTGCAATTAAAGAAAATTAAATTATAATATTTACAGAAATAGTACTTAAAGATTCAAAAGATATATGAATATAGATTTTAAAAGGGTTTCAAAAATAAACTTCATCAAGTTTCCTAATTTTTATATTTAAATTATGCCTTTAATACTGCGCGGGCTTTTAAAATAACCCAAAATAAGTAATTAAGTATTTTCTATCAAAGTTCTTAATTCACTCACGCAAATACTTACAGGGTTTCAAAGCTAAAGTACTTTCATTAATCAATACCTTTGGTTTAAAAAGTACATTCTTATAAACCTTCTCCAAACCGCCTTAAAAATAAAATCAGAGTGCTGGGTAGCCAAATAGTCGAGAGATAATCGACTATAGTTTTTTTTTTTTTACTGAATCTTCAGTTTATTGCATTCCGTTTTTTTGTATGTCATTGAAAATGCGTTGGCATTCGTTTTTCATTGCAAAGGGAACAAAACTTATAAAGCCGCACGTCGAAAAAATGTTTTTTAAACGATGAACAAATTGATATATTGCGCCTAGACCTAATATATATATATATATACATATATATGTAGCTACTATATACGATATATAAACCCATATATACAGATATATTTGAATGTATATGGCCTAGTTATAGAACATACACGATTGTTGTTGTCCCCATAGACATGTTATGTGAAATTAACTCTGATTTGCGATCCCACACCCAGAACACACACACACACACATCTATTAAATAGTGTAATTATATATTTTAGATCATTTTTTTTTTTTTTTCGTTCATGGTACACACCTTACGTTTAGAACTAATTGCATAGTTAGCGCTTTAAGATGACATTTTGTACAGGACAAAAGACAATGGATATCGTTGCATGACACAAAAAGAAAAGACAACCAATATTTGCTAAACTGTACCGTAGTTCACTTCTTAAGACACCCCACTTACACTTACACCCGATACTCTATTATTTACCCGATTCAATTTAGATTGAAAGAACAATAAAACCTAAACAAATGCTAGTTACTGCTTCACGTTTCATTATTTGAATTACCACCCCAGGGATTACGTTTCGAACTCGATCTCTCTTTAATTTCAGTTCCTCAAGCGGCGTGGTTCGAAGATCCGGCGATTTCCGCACCTCTTCGATCGCTGAGTCTAGTTCTTAGAATTGAGAACAGTTGAGAACAGTTGAGGACAGTTGAGGACAGTTGAGAACAGTTTGTGGTATGCTGTCAGCCGAGTCTGGGCCAAAAGAGGGTAAAGTTGAGCACTGGCGGAGTCCAGGGCTGTGGCAGCGATAGAGGTGCTGGCCAACTGCCACCAAGGCTGGTTAGAAAATCCTGCAGAGGATGCAAAAAAAAAAAGGCGTTACAAAAATGCTCTCAAAGTGGAATTTGAATGACATCGATATCACCAAATATTCTAAAATTAAGGAACGGTTTTCCTTTTAGGTCTATGGAAATTAACAAATATACTACGTTTAAGTTTTGACTCCGTTTTATAGGTCTATGGGACATGGAAGTAATTCCATGTTTTATTTATATTTATATATTATCTATCATTAAACACTAAATGCAAAAGCATAATCCGAATTTGAATAGACATTCATATTAAAAACATATCCAAAGTTTACAATATATTATCAAAGCAGAATTTTAAACGAATGTTTTTACATAATAGCTAAAGCAAATTCAATTATTTTTTACTACATCATGTTATGAGCTTAAGTTTTAGAGCATAATAATTTCTTAAAGCAATCCTCGAAACTTTCAAATTTGGGAAATCGCGAATCACTCCGAAAATGCTATACTCGATGGATTGTTCTTACAATAGTTTTAGATGGGTTGAAATGTTAAACGATACCATTTCATTTAATTTATTGAACTATTTTATTCTAAATGTTCCATTCATTAATATATATTGGACTTAAAACAATAAATTGCTCGACTTAATAAAATTAATCTGTAGGACAGGCGTTGAATAAATAAAATTGGGCGAAAGTACGAGGATTTTAAAAATACTTTGTACTAGCTGTCTTCCACCAAGGTGGCCATCAACGTTGGTTAATTGGATTAGTTTTACATGTCGGTGCAAAGTATAAGCCGCGAATTCCTTAGCTGGTTATATTTGCAATGTCTTAAAAAAAAAAAGGTGTAAGCCCACAAGTATGACGTAATACAACGTACCGCGTTTTCTTTGTCGTCAATTGATCATTTTATAATTTGCTGAAAAATCCAAAAATTTGACACCAATGATATACACAGCAACAAAATATACACGCAAAAAAAGTATTTTTTTAAATTCTGCCAAATGGACAATTTTAAACCAATCTTAAAGTTCGTTGGTCATTGTAGGTAGGACCCATTCAAGATGATCGACTGCTAATTTGAAACCGATCGATCAACTTGTTGTCGAGTTATGATGTTAGCAGTTTTTAAAAATTTCAGGTGCAAAGGTGTAAGCCAGTTAAAAACTATTTTAGATACGACCATATTTTTTTTACAGGATATTTTTAAAATTAACAACCGATTGGGAAAAAAAAAAAATAAATTAAAAAAAAAAATTTGGGACTGGTAAAGCCCTATAAATATGGGATTAATACTCACCTGCGGTGGCGGAGCGGCCACCACATATGTGTCCTCATCGACGGCCTTTTGGATCATGGCCCTCAGGTGGGCCACTTCCCTCAGCTTCTGCGGGGTGACCACCACCTTGGCCTGTGAGGCGGTAGCCGCTGGTGGACCCATCAGGTGCTTGGGCGTCACTATCTGACGGCGCCACTTCGTCAGAGGTGCGGCTGAGGCCGAGACGAAAAGCCACAAGATCGTCAACTGCCAGCGCATGGTGTTGGCCAGCAAGTGAATACTGTAAATAGAAGCTCCGGAGCTCCAGCAAGCGCAGAGCACTACCGATGTCAGCACTTTTGGCCCGACCTTATGGTGCCGCAATCAACGAAACCCGACGAATATATGTGTGAGAATTTATTTTTGTTTTTTTGTTTGTTTTTTTTTTGTTTTTTTTTTCGTTTTGACAGTGAACACGCAAAACCGTGTTCCGCATAAGACTTTTTACATATCTCTAACCCAAGGTTTGGGCTGCAAAAGCCATACAGTACATATATGCATATTGGGCCTGCAGTTAGCTTAAAAATATGAACATGAACTTAAACGAAAATGTGAACACACATGCGTACGCGATCTAGGGATTGGCGGCTTCAGCGGGCGCATCCTGCGGCTCATCCTTGATATGCACATCGTCGTCCTCCTGGTCCTCCTTGCTGTTCTCGTGCAGGAGGACATACTCGCGCGAACTGAAGCCGAACTTGATCACGTCCTTCTCCATCAGCTCGTAGTACTTCCTGCCATCGATCTTCTTGTTGTTGAGGAACGTGCCGTTGGCCGACTCCAGATCGATTAGATACAATCGGACGCGTTTGCCGTGACTGCCGTCGTCCCGCTCGAAGGGCACCAGTCGGTACTGCAGGGCCGCATGCTGTTTGGAGCAACTGGGATGATCCACGGCCAGGTCGACCACCTTGCGATCGCGTCCCACCAGGAAGCAGCTCTGCCGATGGATGTGCAGCGTGGGCAGCGCCGTTTCGCCCTTGAACGGATACAATCGCCAGCGGCGCTTGGGTTTGCGTGCCTCCGGCGGCTCTGAGTATTTGACCACCACACCGTTCACCTTGTTGGTGTCCTCGGTGAGGGCGCCGCTTAGCCCGAAATTGGGCTTCTCCTTCTCCACCGGCTCCTCGTCCTCGGGCGGCGCCTTGTCGTCGCCCTGCTTTCCCCACTCGAACTGCTCGTCCTCGTTCCTGTTGCGATTGTCGCGTCGCTGGTTTCGCTGCCGTCCTTGGCCAAAGTCGCGCCCACCGCGATGGTTGCGATCGCGGGGACTTTGACTGCGACTGCAAAAGTGAGAATGTTAAAATGTGGCTCAATTTTAGGTCAGCTACATAAGTAGCAAAATGTTTAATGTTAAACTTAAGCTGCGATTGGAACTTCTACTTGGAGTTTAATAATCAAATAACTGTCTCAATATAATTTTGTGCTACCAAAAGCGACATGGTTCATAAATTGATATAAAAAGTAGTTAAAACTCTAAAACTAGATGTTCGTATGGAAAGGCGTACATAACTATAGAATACAAATACTTTTTAGATTAAAACCTTAGAGTACGGATGCTAATAAATGTTTGCGGTTAGAGTATCTAATAGAAACCGGAAAATTAAGAAGTACATTGCAATAAATACAAAAGTTAAACGGCTAAGGACCGTCTTGACGTCCCCATGGCTAACTAAAAGTAAGTTTTAGGCTGCCAAGTTCCATACGTTTTCTCATAGTAAGCTAAAAGTGCGGTATAAACATACTTTTAGCTTACCAAGAAAACTGGTTTAATAGCATCATTAAGCTGTCCATTTCTGTTGTAAGATACGTTATCCTATAGTTTGCTAAAAGTAGTAGCTTAAACATACTTTTACTAAATCTAATAAATTTAACGATTATTTCAGATTCAAGTATATACAAAAAAACTTTAAAAACTATTATATCGAATTGTTGAAATTAAAAACCTAAAACAAAAATTATTTTCATAAAATTTATAATTGTTATGGTCCCAGCTAAATTCAATTCTAAAATTAATCTTCAGCGGAAAGGCATTTAAGCATCAAATTATGGCTATTGTGAGCTTAATTATTATAATTCTATATCATATGGATCCATGCTTGCCCAACATGTCTTAGATTAAATTATTTTATTACCCACAAATGTGAATTAATAAATACAAATAAATGACCTACCGAACTGGCCTCCTTTCTGGCGATCTCCGCTGGCGTTCCCGCTCCCGATCCCTGCGCTCGTTGCTCCTAGACCGCTGTCGCTGCGCTGGTGATCGCTGTCCTCGGCGCTCCTTGCTGCGCTCCCCTTCCCTCTCCCTCTCCCTCTCCCTTTCCCGTCCGCCGCGCTGCATGTGATTGTCTCGCTCCCGCTCCCGCTCCCGCTCCCTATCGCGATCACGATTCCGCTCCCTGTCCCTGTCCCGCTCGCCGCGTTCCCTGTCCCTGTCCCTTTCCCGCTCGCCGCGATCCCTGGAACGGCTGCGACTGTGCCGGCGCTGCTGCCTGGTGCTGTTGCGATGGGAGCCGCTGTGCTCGGGACTGTCCCACTTGGAGCGCTGCTCTTGCAGCTCCTCGGCGGGCTTTGCCGGCGGCTGTTTGGAGCGCTTTTCCAGGGCCTCCGGCGGCGAGTCGCGCGCTTTACGGCCGGTCTTGGACTGCTTTCTGCCGGGCGAGAGATTGCTGCTGTGATTGGAGTTCCTGCTTGCAGAGGAGGAGGATTCCGACGAACTGGACGAATCGCGGCCCGCCATTCGCTTGGCTTTCTTCGGCTTCGATGAGTTGCGTTCGCTCTGTTTGGTGTCCGCCTCGTCGCCGCTGGAGGAGTGCGGCTCCTGGTCCCGCTCCCGGCTGCGTCGTTTGCCCATTTTCAGTGACAATGCGGTGGCTTGTCCAAAATGAATTTGGAAATCAAATATTACAAAAAAATGCCTTTATATTTTATATACCGTCAGCTGTTTGAAAAAATTGTGTGACCAAGACAGGCAAAAATACCACAAAAATACCAAGCAATTATCACGTGCGTGGAACGGTGGAATTGAAATATGTGATATTAAAATGCATTTTTAATGAATCGACTTTAATTAATAGGTACTCCGTTTAAAACAATATTTTTGTCATTTATTCATTCATATATCGTGCGTGGAACGGTGGAATTGAAATATGTGATATTAAAATGCATTTTAATGAATCGACTTTAATTAATAGGTACTCCGTTTAAAACAATATTTTTGTCATTTATTCATATCTTAAGTACGTACTTGCATAACATAACAATTTCTATATATATATTTTTTTAAATTAAATAAACCAAAATAAAAAAATGTATTTCTCAACTTTATTTATCATTACTGTTATATTGATTTTCAAAATTAACCTAACTAATCGTCTAATTGACAGATAAAAGCGTATAAAGCATAGCAAGTTGCCATATACACATAGCTTTTGTTCATGAAAAGGCAATCTTTAGAAGCGTTTTGAATGCGTACCCTAGTTCTTGAACTCAATTTTATAAACTTTGGTACCTCCTCGGAATCTTTGGATAAAAACTCGCCGTCTTTGAGCCGATCGGTAAAGCCGAGCCAGTAACTGGTATTTGACTTAAGTTTCGTTTGAATGACGTCATATTCTTCTTGATTTTGAAAGGTCGCCAGAAAACCTCCCTTTTCATGACATATTTGTTTAGCTTGAGTCCAAGTTCTCTCATAATTATGCTCGATATAGAAAAATCCCGATCCAATTTGCTTAAATCCAGCCGGAACAATTCTTGTCCTGGCTATAGGTCTGCTTTTAAACTTGCCCTCACTTCTGTGTATTTGTGGTTCAATTGTATCTTGCTTTCTCTGCGATATATCCAATTTACCCTCATTTTTATTTAAAATGCGTTTTAAAATCGACAGAGTTTCGCGTTGAATTTCATTTTGAATTTTTTGATTTTCAATAATGGTGTTTAACTGATCTCTTTGAGTGTTGTCCATCTGGGCCTGAACCAGCGCTTGATTATTGTTGCCGGACGTCGGCTATATGATCGTACAGGGGGTGAAGGGCTGCATGGACAAAAGCACCGCACTGCGTGGGGGCATCTTTCAGGACACATATGGAATCCCTTTGGTCCTGTGACTTAGTCATGACGTATAGATTGCAGGCGACGAAGGCGTACAAAAAATACTTTTCGGGGTTAAGCATTTTGAAGAGGGAAAACACCGCGGAATGCAAAGGTTGTCAATGAACTAATTCTGACTAATTATCACTGATTTTCTAAGAGGCTCTAAATGTATATATATATGTATAATCACTAAAAATTACTATATAATATATACTTAGGCACCATTATAAGAAGGGAAAGTTTCATACTGATAGATTTAAAATATAATAATAATATTTTGCGTAGAAACAGATAGACACTTCCGGTGAAGCTGATGAAGTCGAGAACTTTTGACTGAAATTACAATACCCTTTGCAAGGGTATAAAAACGAACGCTAAAGTCGACTTCCTCGACTTAAAGATACCCGCTAGTCAAGTCAATAATTCGGAGTTCTTAAAGCCTAGTACTCAGATCGAAAAGATTGCCAGCGCACACTGGGTCAGAAATCAAATGTTTTGTCCAAAAACCTGGTATTTCTTTCCCTGATTATCTTCATAAAAGATTAAATTTTTCAACCAACTAAACATACAAATTTTATGATTTTTATAAAATAAAGCATATAAAATAAAATAAAAGCAGGAAAAAGTACTTCTTAAGGAGTTTGATAGAGTAAAAAACCCTCCTCAAAAATTGTGCATACGCCACTGTGACTTCTGATGGATGGCGGAAGGTGGCTCAGTGGGAACATCAGTCCACCAGCAATCAAAAATTCCAACCGTTTCGCTTGGATGGCCTCTGTGGGACTGGGCTATTAGGCGTCTTCAAACACTGTAATTTTTTAGATATTTTTTCGTTGATCTGAGCTCCAATGCTTCAATTTCCGTACCATAATTGCCATTAGGTATCGACGTTACCTTGACGGCCATCTTAGTTGTACTCTAATCAAAAATACTACATTTAGTATTTCGCGTTAGGCCATTAGCAATTGGTATTGCTGCAATTGGCCGCGCCTGGTCACACAGCCAAAAAGCCGTGCAAAAATCGGGCGAAATTGCAGCGAATTCCGGTGGCCATGCCATGATAATTGTAGTTTAATCCTCCGGAGTCCGGAACGCTATGCTGTTGTGCGGCCTGCAGCAGCTTTCGTAATTAGCAACTACTGCAGTTGCAGTTGCAGTTGCCCACAACTCACAACACAGTGCAAGCAAGCGTCTTTTTTTGCGAAATCCAGACGCGCCTGGATAGCCAAGATGACACCCTTCGATGACTTTGTCTATCTGATCAATCATGTGCTGCTGGGCGAGGAGCCGGTAAGCTATGGGCTATGCCTTATGCCATATGCCGCCGATCCCCACCAGATAATTTGATAATTTGACCCTGTCCATCAGACCATCGAGGATTTCATACTGCTCGTGGGCACACTGGTGGCGTTCATAGCCTTCATCCTGTGGTGCTGTTTTCCCATCCAACCGAAGGTGGGTTCCGTCCAGACAGACATTCCGGATTTAAGTGTGGATAACTATCCGTTTAATTTGTATTTTCCCCTAACAGGAGCCTGGGCCCCATCGCCAGTTCACGTGCAAAATCATCCAGAATCCATCAAGGCCTTCGACGCCTCCACCAGCACCGATGATGCCCCCAATCCGGGTGGTAGTGACTCTGTCTCTGGCTCTGCAACTGGCAGCTCCACATCCACATCCGCATCTGTATCCGCATCCGCGTCCAACCCAACGCAATACAATGGCAGCAGTGGCAGTGGAAGCTACAGCAAGAACGGCACCGTGGCCATGCACAACTACTACGTTAAGAACGGACACCATTGCTGCACCTAGGGATGATCATGCCCATCCCCATCCAAAGTTCCCAAAATCCCAACTAGCTACTGTCCATGTCCGAGGCTGGACAGGATGTTATGTTACACACAGCACAGAACACAAAACAAAGAACTCGGAACACAACAAAACGCCTTTAGTTGCCATTTTTGGAGCACAGCCATCCGTATGCGGAGGGCATATCGATTGAGATTTGTGCCAATTGGTTGGACAGGTTGTTAGGTGGCGGCTAAAAGCTGCCAGTTCGCATTCGCAGGCAGGCACATTTGAATTGCAATTGCTCAGACTGATTTGTTTATGGAACATGAGAAGGATAAGGAGAAGCATAAGGAGAAGCATAAGGAGAAGGATAAGGATAAGGAGGATATGGAGTTGGAGTTGGAGTTGGAGTTGGGGCAGGTGGCAGGGTCAAGGCCGCACACATACACACTCAGCAGCCCCTGGCAAGTTTCTAAAACTTCCTTGATATTATCTATATATGTTGTGTGCATTTGTGGACATACGAAATGTAGTATGCCTATTTGTGTAAAGAAATTGAAACGGGGTATGGAAACCAAGCAACTAACTTTAAGTATTTATTTGTGTAAACGATAAACGATTCGCTTAGCCCCAGAGAAACTCAAGACAATTGCGAACACATTGTGTGCAAACAAAACAAAACAAAACAAAAAGTATCTATCAATTATGTTCAGTCGGGGTGGAGGATTAAAGATTCCCCTCATATACCTATATAAATATATATATATATATATATATATCTTTAAGATACATTATGTACACACCCAGATACACACCAATTAATTAGCATTAGGTATTTGCCCTCGAATCGCTTTCGATTTCTACATTTTTGATGTGTATTACGGTGTATTTTTGATCTCATTTAATGATTTATTTATTTAATTGTGATGTAACTTCAAGATAATTCCCATTCCCATACTTCTCCAATGCGAATGGTTTGTAAGCCCCACTAAGAAACAAATGAAACTAAAACCTAACGACAAATCGAGTGTTATTTTTTTGTTCTGTTTTCGGGATCCAATCAGTTTCAGTTACAAAACGACCCTCAAGTCAAGCCGTTAATGTAGCCACTTGAGCCATAGATAATTCGAAATGAAAGGCAGATTCGGTAACATTTGCCTTAGGATGTATTTATAAATTAATAACAATGGTATCAAGGGTATCAGATAACGTTAACAAGTAGTTTTTCTATAGCACTAAGCACACATGGAAGCGCACATGGAATATCAACAGAAGGTTTTTCGTATGGTTTTGCGATTTTTTCGTATTTTTTCGTTATTTTTTTCGTTTCGGCCCTTGGCAGGAAGATGGGTGAATATCGTGGGCACTTTTTAGGTATGCGTGTGTGTATTATCCTCTTAACTGCTAGTATCTCGTTTTGGGCTTTGGCAACGGTTCTAACATTTATGGATGGTCCTACAGGCTATGGGATATACACAGAATCATCATATATATATATATATATATATATACAATATGTACAACGCGAAATAAATAGTAATCGCTGCTGGGATGCTTCGTCGTCTAAACCTAGACAGTCTTAGGCAATAATCAAAGCGTAAACTAGGGTAAAAAAAAAAAAATACACAGTATCTACTGGATTGCGACTTCTGGTTGCACATTAAAATGATAACTACAAAGCAGCATTATTGTACCTATCATTTTAGTTAACCAGATCCAGATCCAGATCCAGTACTAACCGAAAAGTAGTTCCAATGTGGTGGTTAGTTTGCGGCGGTGATAGTCTCCTGGTGCCAGCACCAGGGTTTCTCTCGGTTGCCCGGTACATTAGCTACTGCAGTCTCTGGGAAAGAAGACATTCATCTCGATGAGGATCTGCAGGACGATGAACACCCCGTAGACGGTGAAGAGGGCCACGCCCACCCGCTTGGTAAGGCGATAGCCACTGAAGCTTAGGATGACGAACAGCGCCACCGTGGAGATGATCAGGATCAGGATGTTGTACTCGATGCCCTGGGTGCCGACCTGCTGGGGCTCCCCGGTGCCGTAGTTGATGCAGTTCTTCACGAACCACGGAACGCCCAGGGACAACAGGATGGCCAGCGAATTGGCGCCCAACGAGTTCGATACTCCGATGCCACTTTCACCTGGAAATGGGAAATTAGTCGATATTAGTCGGGCATATGTTCGAAGGTGTTTATTTCAATAGGTAAACATTTTTATGGGATATTTCTTGTAATATTTTTTGGTTGAGTCAAGGAATTTTTACAGACTTTTTTTTGTAAAATTGTATCGAAATTTTTTTTTTTTACTGTATTGACTATAAAATCGTTATTTGTACTTGGTATCCTGCCTATGTACTTTGTTGTTGCTTAACAATTTGGTTTTTCTTTGTCTAGGGTACTTATAATTCCCAACTGGTTAAAGTGCATCATGCAGCAGAAAATGTCTGTCACTGAATTTAGACTTTTCAGGGTCATTTTTGTTAGTCTCCTCATAATGCGTGGGATAAACTATTAATAAGCTGTACTATTTTTTTCTGCACCAGCGGTTATTTTACAATTTTAGTGGTGCTAATATTCGTATACTGTAATTTTTTTCGCTTGAAACACTATAACTTGAAAGTTTGGTTTAATTTACTGTGAAATAGTTACTATGACGTATAGAAGAACTGTATTTGATTTGACTGCTTTGACCACTCACCATTTCTCAGCGAAATAAGACTGGAGACGGCTTCCGGCATGGTGGACCCGGCGGCCAGGAATGTTAGGCCCATCACAATGGTGGGCACATGGATGGCCACACCGAAGGCAGTCAGCATCCAGACGATCAGATAGGCATTGCCGCCGATGCACAGGATGCACATGATGAAGGACAACGGATACAGGCGGCGGTGCTTCAGCGGGTGCGGGATGAGCAGGGATAGCGAGAACTTGATCGGGAAGACGAAGATCCACCAGAACTGCGCCCATCCGGAGGCGTTTCTCGGGTAGGTGTATATACTCTCGGGCATACTGTCCTCATCGTCGTCCTCTCCGTTCCCTGCAAATAATTAATTGTTTTAAAGATTATATGACAAATTATTTAGTTTATAGATTTTTTATTTTATAGAATATTTATTTTGCAGCTATCATAATTTTGTATATTTCATACATTTATCCATTTGCTTCATCCGTTATTTAATTTATTTATTTTTTAGTTTATTTATTTTATCGATTATTTGTGTTAATTATACTATTTTGTTGTAGAATATTCATTTTTGTAAATTATTTTATACTTAATTTTTTTATACATTCTTTAACCCGTTACTTATTTTTTAGCTGATTTATTTTATAGATTATTTATTTTATTTATTATTTAGTTCCCTTTTTTATTTATTATTATATATTATTTGTAGATAAATTTGTTTGTTACGTTATTTATTTAAGAGTTCAAATGTATTATTTATTTTATAGATGGTTTATTTTATGTATTGTATATTTAATAGATTATATATTTTAAAGTATACTGTAAAAACAAAACTTACAGTGCTTGGAGTGCGTTAGGTTGGCAGTGGAGGACATGGACGAGGTGTTCTCGGGCAGATTGACCACAAATAGGCCGTCGCCGGACAGTGGGTCCTTCTTCAGCGGCAACTGGGCCTTGGCACTGTTCTCTGGGGGCTCCGTTAGGTCTGTTTTGTGGGAATGAAATTTAGAATTAAAGTTCAATCAGGTGTTTCCCCTATTAAAGTCACCGTAACGCGTGGAGAAGCAGCAGTTCATCCGATCCTCGATGAACACCCGAATGGCGGGCATGAACTTGTTGTTGTTGAACGTGATCAGGTAGTAGAGCACCAGGAATCCCATCATGATGCAGGATTCCGTGAAGCTAATGCTTCCGCCCCAGGCCAAGACCAGCAGAATGATCGTGTTGAAGATGTAGATGAAGCAGTCGCGAGCTATTGGCCACCAGTCCAACTGCACCGGCTGTCAATAAATAACAAAGGTTAGTAGTTATCTTGCTAACTAACTATCACATTCATATCATATCTATGTCTGGTGATATTTTAAAACATCATATTATTTTAAGCATAAATGCTTCATCGTAAAATTATATATATATATATATGCGCGTATGTAAGGTAATTGGTTAGTGCTTTAGCCTGCCAAATTAATTCGACTATTTGTAATAGAAAATTAAAATTTTTGTTTCTTTGATTTATATTTGGTTCGTTGATATAAATACAAGAGAAAGTTGCACGTGTTTTTTTTAAAAACTCTTAAAAATCGTTCAATTTTTAATAGGTTACACTGGTATAGCCCCTTTTTTAATTAAATATTAATTTTTAACTTAAATATGCACATTAAATAGCATGATTTAATAATATAAAATTGTAATTTATGTGGAAAATATAAAATTTAAAATATTTACTATTTGATTTAAATGATAAAATTAAAATTACATTTTCTGCCATTTAAATCAATTCCGAAAATAGTCAAAATTTTCAGTAGAAAGTATTTGATTATGATGTAGTTTTTTAATTTTTACAAAAAAATACTCTGAGATACAGTAATGGCTTACTAAATCAGAATTATATTTAATTTTACAAAAATCGAACAACGATATCATATAGCTGCCATATTAGCAATCGAAAAATGATTCCGAAAATCGACATAATTTCAATGTTTTTATACCTTTACGCATTCAAATCGGAATAGAGTCTTTCAATAGAATATTTATTTTGTGTAATAGCTGCTTCCCCTTTTGTTTTCAATTAGCATTTAAGGTAGTGCTTACCTTATCAATGGCCAGAGCGGCCAATCCGGCCACGCCCAGTGTGTTGAACATCAGCGATCCGATGATCGTGCCCAGTCCCATGTCGGACTCCAGGATCAGTGTGCTGATGGTGTTCGTGAAGAACTCGGGCATCGAGGTGGCCGTGGCCATGAACGTGGCCGCCGCCACGTCCTTCGACAGGTGCAGGTCCTCGCAGATGCACTCCACCGTCGGCAGGAAGTAGTCGTTGCAGATGATGGCCAGCAGGATGAAGAAGTAGACCGCGGCGAAGACGTGCAGCACCACCCAGCCCTGGCGGAGCTGTTCCACTGCAGATTGCAGATGAAAAATCAAAATATTTAATAAAATAAAATATAACTTAGAAAAAATAAATAGTTTATCAAAGTAATGCCATCTAAATATCCTGTTAGTGCCCATCAAGACTGTATATGCTTCACCGTCTCAAATATTTTAGCACGAATTAAAAACCCTAATGTTCCCTTAATAATATATCCCAAAATTTGTAATGTACTTTCAAAAAATATTCCGATGTTGTAAACCAGAATACGGCTTCAAATCATTTACGACTATTGAGTAAAAAAAAACTTGCCAATACCAAATATTAAAGCCGAAGTCTTAATATATAAGTATAGGACTAAATAATTAAAAAATTCACTGAAGCAAATGTTCTGCTGAAATCGCAAAATCCGGCTAATAAAACTGTCTAAATTGTAATTCGTAGTCCAAAGACGATGTCGTTGAGTTGATGGTGCCTCCTAAAAAAAGTTGAGTTAATAAAGGAGAAAATTGGTCAGAGTAGTAAAAACTATTTATCTTTATAGCACTATTCCCTTCCCTAGAAACACCCACTCACAAGAGGGCTTCCGCACACTTCACAGATACAGATCCAATCTAGTACACCTGGCAACGGGCAGTGGATTAGATACGCATACGCCATCGATCTCAGTCATTCCCTAAATTTAGACCCGAAAAAAAAAAACAGCCTTTTTGTTTGGCTTGAGTTGAGACCCCGTGAAGGCGGTGAAATCTTATCAAGGTTCCTATAAAAATCTATAGCCTGCTCCCCTCCACAGATATCGCCATCTGAGCGAGCTGTAAGTGCTATTGCTATTGCTATTGCTATTTCTATTGCCATTGATAAGAATGCGTTTCCCCAAGTGCTCGGTCTCGTGCCCATTTGTCCAGTACCAGTGGGTACTGTATTTGAACAACCTCGTGGTCGTTTGTCCGTTTGTCCATTTGTCTGTTTGTTCGTAACTCCAGTGGGTACTGTATTTGATCAGTCTCATGTTCTTTAGTCCGTTTGCCCATTTGTATGTTTGTCCATTTGTCCGTTTGTCCATTTGTCCATTTGTTTGTTTGTCCGTTTGTCCGTTTTTTCAATTTGTCCGTAACTCCTGTGGAAACCGTATTTGATCAGTCTCATGTCCGTTTATCCATTTGTTTGTTTGTCCGTTTTTTCGATTTGTCCGTAACTCCAGTGAAAACTGTTTTTAATCAGTCTCGTCCGTTTTTTCGATTTGTCCGTTAGTCCAGTGGGTACTGTATTTAATGATGACTTCGTAAACAGACTATGCGGCCTGCCTGATTTATTGGCCATTGAATTGGCCGCTATCGGCGCAGCTGATAGGGCTGAAGCAGGAAAAGACATTGGGCCGAGACACCGGACAGCGTGGATGGCCTACGTCGTCCATGGACAAGTTCAAGTTCGGTCCGTAATCCGCAATCCGCAATCCGGTATCCGGAATTCGGAAACCGGAATCAATTTACAGCGCGTATGTGGGTTACCCTTGGAATGTAGTTATCTTAACATAATATTGGCGTAACTCACCCGTAAACAGGTCGGCGAACTCGTCCATCGGAGGGGTCACATTTTGGCCAGGACATGTGGCGCGTGGCAGGATGTCCAGGAGCAGCTGCTCGTCGAAATAGCGCAGCGAGACCTCCAGGAAACTGCTCCCGTTGCCAATGGCGGTTGCTGCTGGAAAGACAAGAAACAAGCAGTTAATCGATTGCTCATCGTGGTCTCCACATCCAGATTCAACTCTCCGCGGCCCTCAAATCTCTTCCATGGAGAATGATGGAGAATGGAGAGTTCGCCCAACGATAAGATTAAGTCGCTGTGGAGTTTTCTCCACAGACTGACAGCCGTGCAATCACCGCAATCAAAAGCGACGGTTGTTAAATGATTCCAGAATGATCAAATGTTGCTATATGGTCGCAAAATAAGGGTATATTGACATTATTCATGGTATAAATTATTTTCAAAAAGGTACATATATTTAGTAAAATTAAAGTTAATTCAATTACACTGGCTTACAAACTTAAATGGACAAATTCCTCCAAAGATCAAACCTTGTTTTCCTGATTCAGAAAATGAAACTCAACTTTTTTTTGGCACTATTGTTTTTTTTATGTAAATAAAGTTTTTCACCTGTTTTCATGCCTATTTTTTAATTTTAATCTCCGAAAATCAAGCTTTGATCTTTGAACAATTTTGTCGATTTCAATTTGTTAACCTGTATTAGATGTGATTTCTTCCCTAAAAGTAAACCTTTAATCTTTTTTCTTAGATAAATCAAATTCTTGTATGTTATTATTTTTAAAGTATTTTCGAAAACAAATTATTTTATTAGTATAAGTATTTCCGATGCATTAAAAAATGTTAAAAGAAAATGTTTGTAATAAAATAAAAAAAATTGCTTAAAATAGTTTGTATCCAAAATAATTTTAAATAAAATATGATTTTTGTGGCAATTTAAATTAAAATATGAGTTAAATAAAACTCTTTTCCATTTTCTGTTTGAAACTGTATGTATGTACAATAGAAAACTTATGTAACGTTAACTATAAAACGGGAATTTTTGTCCATGAACTTTCTCTTTGTAGAACTTTCTACGTTACTGTCCACATGGCAACTGAATTGGCTACTGAAATTATTTTTCATGCGTGATTTTTCTCTTGTTTGTATTTAACAATTCAAAATAAAGAGCTTAAATTTATAAATCTTACTAAAAACAATTGATATTTTAACTGGTATTCATTGAAAGTATTAATGTTTCGTTTAATGTTATTGGATCTACCAATTTAGCGGTCATTTAACGTTTAGTTTCAAAAAATCTAATTTAACTCCTAAAATGTATTATAAAAACGAAATTTAAATTTTTAAAATTATTTATGTATAATGTATATGTATAATGAATAATTAGTGATTGCTGACTTTAAATTCGGAACAAAGTACTTAGCTGTTTACGGGGAAGTGGACCTATCAGATAGCATTTATGGGCATTTAAGTTACTCATTGCTAGTTCCCGACTATTATGATTTCATTATAATTTCTGCAGTTCGCACGAAACGCTCAAGAAAAAAAAAAAACAAAAGCATTCCATTCATATTCGTGGTCAGATAACCAATTATATAGCCGTGGGCGCAATTAACTTGCATGCCAGTATTAATGCGCCTTTGCTCGATTTTGATTGGCATTTTCTTTTTTATACAACATTGTTTTTAGCTATTTGTGGGTTTCATTGGATTTGGCTTGGGATTTTACAAAAATTGCATTGGCGGCCGAAAAATAAAGGCGACAGTCATGGGCATTCGGCTGATGATTTGTTTATGTTTGTCTGGCTTATTATTGTTATTGTTACTGTTATTGTTTTATGATCGCCAATGGGCGGGGGGGGGGGGGGGGGGGTTTCTTTATCTTAGGGAAGGGCGTGTGAGTTCCTTGTCTAGGTCTGGAGTGTTATCAGTTTTACACCCCTTTCCCACCGCCCCCTCCCCCCCGGGCAGTAAATGAATTACCAATGTCATCAGCCATCATTTGCTGTTTCGTTTTCACTCGGATTTTATTATTTATTATTATTTTCGTGGCGTTTTTGTTGACCAAGTCCCACACACAGTGGGGGCAACCTCTTGACCCGATTTTCCCGATTAACTCGATGCTCCAGCCACGCCCTGTGGATTATCATCACTTATTGTTGCCATTGTTTTGGTTTTGGTTTTGGATTTGTATTTATTTAATTTGTTCGTACTATTTCGTAGGTTTTTTAGTAAATTGCGTGCCAAGAATTGTGGCACCTGCACAGCAGCAACAGCAACAGCAACAGCAGCAAGAACAGCAGCACCAGCAACAGCAGCAACATCGGCAACAACGATTGCACGGCAGCAACATTGCGCGACAAGAGCAATAATTGTTCAATTGTTTTCCACCTGCAATCGCTGCTGGTGGAAAACGAAAACATGGCAGACAATCGCGTCGGGGAAAACAAAGGCAAATGGCATGGCAAACATCGGGTTGTCTTACATACTCCCTGCACTCAAAACCAGTGGGTCAAACTCGAATTCACATCCACAGTCGCAATCATGGGCACTCATGTCGCGTCCCGCCGAGAGGAAAAGTCTTGGCCAACTAAAAAGCCAACTTGGCATTGCATCTGGAATGCATTTAAGCCATAGTCCGACTCGCAATCGGAATCGGAGTCGGAGTCGCAGAACGTGACTACGAGTGTCAGTATTACGGCCCAAAACCCGAACCCGAACCGAGCCGAGCTCAGCAGATAAACAAGTTTATTGAACTTGTTGGCAGCTGCCAGTTCGTAGCGCTAACACTCGAACAAAATGGGGAAACACAATGAATTTGAGATAAGATTTTCAATTATATATTTTCCATTCGCTGCAGTCAAAAACACCCAGAAAGAAAAATCTTTAAGCAAAATGACAGGAGATAATGTAAATTTCACTCTTTAAAAATTACTTTTTCTCCTAAAAAAAAAAAACATTTAAGCATAATGTCTTTTCTGTCTTTTTCTTTTTTGGGCCTTTTGACTATGACGAAAAATACGTAGCAACAACAAAAACTGCTAAGTTTATCAATAGTAAAACCACTATTTAAAACTAATTTCAATTAATACAACTACATTTATATGATACATTTTTTTTTTAGATATTATGGTATGATATATTTTAAATTTCTTTAAGTTTAGAAATACATTATTTTATGAAAATTTATTTAGTTTATTATTTATTTTTATCTAATTTTTTTTAGAACAACTCTTGTTTGCTTTGAAGTTTTGCTCGACAAGACAATCTGTAGCAAATGGTTTATAAGGTATTTTAATGAGGTGAAGTTTTTGTTTATCGAATAAAAAGAGTTCAGTTTTAAAACGAATTGGGAATTCCCCTGAAATTTGTGAAAAGCATTTCTTCGAGTGCAGCGTATCGCTTATGAGATGCATTGAAAAACCCAAACTGGCGTCGATTCGAAGGCCCAGTCAAAGTCGAGTTTTATTGCTGAGTGTCGGACCGACTTGCGGAAATCGGGGAAATTTGTGGTCTAAGGGCCCAAAGCCCTTGTTCGTTTCGGGAAGTCCCAGATCTCGAGGCCCCGATCCGCCCATCGATCCGATCAATTGCTCAACCTATACCGCCAAGGAGAACCGTTTTGCAATCAATAACCGAAGCGTTTTCCTTCGTTCCAATTACCGCCCAGCGAGGGTCCCACCAAGAGTTTTGAAACACCAGCGGCCCATGCGAATGCCAATGCAAATGCAAATCAGAATTCAAATTCGTATTCGAATCAAAGTCACAGCGCATCGAACCAATGCGAAAAGTGCTGGCTAATTGTTTGGTAAACACGATTTATTGGTTCGCTGCCAGTTGTCCGATGGTAATGGTATAACACTATAATGGTTATGCGCCATCACTGGCCAACAAAAGTTTGGTTCGTGAACTGAATAAGTAATAACTGACTGATTACCTATAAGACAAGGGATACTATTGATCAAGATTCGAAATAATTTTAAAATTGAATTTATGTTGCTTTTCTCAATGCCATGTTAAGTTTCATTTCTGTTTCAGAAACATTGGTTGAGTTTAATTAGCCAAAAACGAAAATGGCTTCGAAATGTTTGACTTCTTCTTTTTTTTTATTTAAGCGAACAAGAAAATGAGTTTTAGTTAACTTTCTCTATCAGATTAAGCAAGCATGATATTGAGAAATCGGCCATGTTAAAAAAAGTGTGTGCTACATTAGGTGGTTTTCTAAGAAAGCAGCTATTTATTAAGAGGATTTAAGTACTCAATCTTAAGGGAAAAAAGTTAAAATAAATAAACAAACAAATAAGAAATTGTATTAATTGCTTACAAAAATATTTATGACATAAAGATAATGCAAAACTCAATGCTCCAATTTAAAATAATATTTAAGGCAACTAACGGATTATGAAACCGTCGAATTTCATATTTAAAGTATAGTATTAACTATGAATGGTACACTTAAATGTTATGCATACAACTTACCCAAAAAAGTCGTCTGTTTTATTTGAAAACACATGAGTAGTAAACGAATGGCCATGACATGAAAAGGGAATGGTAACAGAATGCATGAATATGAGGGATTATGGATTTAGGTTACGCAAAAAGAACATATTGAAGTATCATAAATTTATAATTCCTCAAGATTACATTTGGCTTGTAATTTGTATAAAAATAATGTAAGTCACTTGGGCATGTACATCTTAATAATTAATAGATTTTAGGGATCCAGTGCATGAGATCTGTAGGTACTGAAGGGCTTTGATAACCCTGTTGCATGGTGTTGTCTCACGTTGACAGACGAGCGTGTTTACTTGTTTGCGCCGGCAAAACACAAAACAAAAAGAAAAAAAAAAAAAAAAAAAACCAAAACCAAAACAAAACAAAACAATACCGAGCAGCACTACACAAATAGGTGAATAAAAATAATTAGATAGTAATGCTGAGACTCAGCTAAAGATCGGCAACAAGAAAACGGGCCTGTAATTACTGGGCCCTGTGGACAATTATGGCTCATGGCGAAAAGTCCCCGAATGGCACTTCCCAATTTTGATCGGTGCTTTTAATGCAAGTTCAACGTCAGCAAATCCATAAATTTCTTTTCATCGTTAGAGCGTAAATGGCATTTTGGAATTACCAAACACTGAGCGCCAAACGCAAGGGAGCATATTAATCGAACCGCACATATTTATAGATCTCTGGCCAGTGGGTTTTGGGATGAGATTTGCGTTTCCGATGAAACTGGGAATCACCTGGTCAGACCCTGCTATCGTTTACCGATCGATAACCCATCCATAGCCGATCTCCATTATGCAAGCCGATTATGGCGATGATGGTGCTCACATAAAGATCAAGATCATGAATCGACAAATTTGTCAGTGCAAAATTGATAAAAATAGGTAGAGAACATGCCATGTTGTTCATGCATTAGAGCCAATTGAAATGGTGGGACAATAAAAATAGTAATAAGGGGAGCCAATCACCATAAAGTTTATTACTTATTTAACGCCCAAACATGTTGTAATTAAGAGAACATTTTGGAATGCAAGAACTTAAAAGTTTAAATTTATTAAACAACTTTTATCAAGAGAAAAAAAAAATGATTCAAATTTATATATTATAAGGTCTTGTAGTTAAATAAAATATATTTAGTTAAAAAAACTTATAAGACTAGTTCCTTTTACAGCTATAAAATTATGGAAGACTATATTTCAAGTAATATGCGTTTGTACTCAAAAGTCAAGATTTTATTAAACCAAATTGAACCAAAAATTATTTGAAGAAAATGTAACAAGATATAGCTTTAGTTTGTGCTCTATTACCAACATTTTGTTTTAAAACTGAAATTTTATACCAAGTAGTATCAGCTAAATACGGAAAAGTATCAAATTGAGTCTTCTTGAGTGCCAGTTTATTATGAATTTAGTATTAAAAAAAAAAACAAGCACATTATTACTGTGTTTTTACCACTAACAGGATAACATTGATGTCTAAATAGTTTCATATTGATGTTGATTTTTTTTCGGTGTAGACGATATTGTCATCCGATCCGCTAAATATTCATGTATAATCATCGATTATCACTTATAACTTTCAAAAACCTTAACGAAGTTTTATTTTGCATTTATTTAAACATTTTTGTATTTCTGCGTTCAAAATGAATACATTTTTATAAAAGAATTGTTTTTCCATTAAAGATGTAGAAACTAATAGTTCCCCAATTTCCCGATCATATATGGCTGCATTGACTAGATGGATGATACTGAACAAAATTATATAAAATGTATACGGCGGAAAACGCTTTATTCCACCTCGTACATAATTTTTAAAATATACAAAATACAATATATATATAATTTATAAAGGCTGTTCTACACGGCAAGGCGTTAACAAATGCTTACTAAAATAGTAGTTATTTAACTAAATAGTTTTTAACTAAAAAAAAAGTAGTTTAAGAAAACAAATTAAAGAAATATTCAATTATGTAAAATTCACAAATTTGGTTTCAAAACCTATATGCTCAAATATAAAAATGTATTAAAAATCTGATTTAAGTCGATAACATAAAATAATTAGGAATAACGAGCTAAAAGACGAGAGTAATCCGTATATGTGGGGTCATATGTTAAAACGCATTACTTTTACACTACGATTAACTGATTACTGAGGAATTGAAATAATCCGTATGATTTTTAATTAAAAGATAATTTTAAAACAAATTTAGATTGTATTTCAAGATCAATTGGTTGTTTGGTAATCTTGACTGAAATATGGACAATGGGAAAATTCCCGATCAGATTAAGCGGAGTGAATAAACCAGAGCTCCCTCGATAAGTTGGAAACGATTGTGTTCGCGTTCGCATCGGCCCATAATGGGCAATCAAGAAATCTGAAACGAAATTGACTTGCGACGATAATGGACTCGGTACAATTTAAATGACCGGAACACTAGATAGTGCCTTGCCACGATTTGTTTTCAATGGCATCAGGCCGTATAAATAGCCGTGGTTGGTGGATCCGATTCTAAGCACCATGGGGCTAATAAAGCCATAATACAAATGTTGCACATAAATCAGGGGGTGAATATCAGCACTTTGGCCAAGAGTGTATGGGCCATCCTCGAGAGCCGAGCCCACCAGGAAGCATCCATTTGTCATCTCTGGATAAGTGCTACTTGATTGATCGATCCATCGATCCATCTATGCATCGATCCATCGATCCATCTAACCACTGGATAAGTGCGAGTACCAACTGAATCGCTTTGGGGGCGACAGGAAGTCTAGATAAGCGCATGGCTAATGATTAGGGGAGTGAGTTCTAAAACACAGCCGGAAAGGCACGCAAATATTTGGCAAACGTTGCCCATTCGAGGGTAAACATTTTAAGGGCTGTATTTAACTAGCTTTTAGGCTGCCAAAATAATCTGGAGCTCTCGCCGAAAACGTTTAGGACTTGACGTCTAGTTGGGTTTATAGCATTAAACTGATTCAACTAATTTGGTTGGGGTTTTTATTTCTTCCCTCACATTAGTTTTGCTGAAATTGTTCTGATTTGTATATCTTTACCCACATCAGTTTAGTTTTAATTGTATAAAAGTGTTTTGTTGTTTTAACAAGACGACCTGCATTATTCTATTAACTTTATTTTGTGCATAATTGTAAGAACTAATATTTAAAATGTAAATGAAAGTGATAGAATTTGTGACATGTGTTTGGTTACAGCATAATCAGATGTACTAATAATTAAGCTCCTTTTTTTAAAGACAAAACACTATCTGTGAAGAAAAATATCTTTAACAATAAAAATATTAACATTTGAATTAACAGATCATTTTTGCCTTGCAAAGAAAAAAAATTGCTATTATATATGTTTGTTTAATCGAATAAAAAGGGTTAACTGTTTATTATTTAAGTATACGTCACTTGTTACCAAAATACAAATAAATATTTATTTAATTATTAACAAAAACAAAGCGCTGGCTTTCTAAACGTTGAAACTTATTTTCCAAAATATTTTCTTTGAAACTCACCTTCCGCCTGAGTATCCATTAAAAGGTTATCACATAATATAACAAATATGCCCAAAATCAGGGCTGCAGTTTTAGCCATTGCGTACTTATTAATATATTAACAAAAACAAACGTTGGCGGAACGTAAAAAATAAAAAACAACTTGAGAGCAGGCACTTGAACCGATTTTATAACTAATTTTATAACGCTTTGTTTGCATGAATTTGGGGAACACACACGGCGTATGCGCAACGGAGCGATTGAATGCGTTTCGCTAACGGTTATTTGAATTATTAGTATTTTCGATATTCGATGTTCGAATTTTCGGATTTCCGTTCGCGGTATTTTTTTCTTTCGTGTCGCTTCTCGCTGGCAAGCAAACTCCAGCTAACCGCTTGGCTAGAATTGTATCGCACAACTAATTAAGTGCGGCCCGCTCGCGCCCGTCTTAATAATAAACAGCGACGTCGCCGGTGGCGTTGACGTCAACAGAGGCAGCAGCGGTAACGTCGACAGAGGCAGCGGCAGCGGCAGCGGCAGAGGCAGCGGCACCGACGTCGCCGCATATTGACGGTTTTATAAAGATATCTCTCTAGTACGTCTAGTCCAATCCAAGTCAGTCGGTGCACGTTGTCGGATTTATTGCCAGTTTTTTTTTTTTTTATTCCTACTCCTCCTCCTTAAACTCCCCCCTTTTCTTTTTAGCCTGATTCATTTTCGCTTTTTATTTGCGTATCAGTCGTAAAGTCCATTTGCTGGGAAAATGGGCAAACCGAACGGGGGTCTACCCGTCCGCAAAGGGAGATCATTACGTTTTCAACACAGAAAGTGGGGAATACGTTGGGAATACCCGGGCTAAATACGTTAAAATTATGCTGCCCGGATATATGCCTAGTCAACCCAATCGAAGTCCAATAAAAGAAAATCATTATTAATTCGAGATTTTGTATAATTTAAAGTATAACCAGCAATCAGAAAGAACTTGTCTTCCTAGATTATACTCTAATGCTTAAGTAACTGAACTACTTAAGACATATGCATTTTTTTATAATTTAATCATTCGCAAAATTCTCAATTTACAAATCATTTCAATGTTTTTTGTTATTTTATATTTTGATTTAATTAAGTTTTGGAGTATCTATGCGGAAATAAAACAAGCGAATTGATATTTAGGAAGTTTAAGGACACGTTTTTTTTCTCTTTGAAGGGCCATCATCTATGGCCAATAAACATTTTTTTTCATATATATATATGTTTTTCTATAATACCCAATCGCAAGTTAAGCTAAGGAAACACAAGGATGAGTACTTTCGAAATCCAATGTCAAAATGTAAGGCACACTTCAAACCCCATAGTAATGTTTCTCTGCATTATGCTAAAGTAGTATAGTAAGTACTGTATGTGTATGGGAGGGCTCTCAAAATTAAGGTATGTAAAGAGTCATTAGTATACCAGTAACCGTCCTGATAAGACGGCAAAACAACAATTGCCCCGACATTTATCAATCGATTCCCAGTAGTCTCAAACCGATCACAAACAAATGGTCCTCTAAAGGTGTGTAAAAACTGATTGAATATCGGTTTATACAGTACGTCTCGAAACTTAAAAAGGGAAATAATCTTATTAAAAATATTGAGAAAAAAAGAAATACAAAATTTCAAGCAATACGTTTGGAGTTCATTTTCCACATTAATTAAAATATTTTAACATTAAATATTAAATTAATATACATTTTACTTTTGCTTGCAAATAAGTTATTTTTATCCTTATTGAAAGACTTTAAAACACTTATAATATGTAATAATTAACAATTTTATATCTTAAAAATATAAATCAAAACTAACTAAAAATAAATTTTTAAGCCATTTCAATGGCACCTTTAGAGTGCTTATTATAGATAACCTGCGCAACTGTGTTTTATTGCATTCCTAAATTTAACTAAAGCTGTTGCTCTGAAAACTTAAAGGGCGTTTAAGCACTATAATTAAAATTAAATCACTAATTGCTAGAGATCAGCTATTAAAAAACGCGATGCTACGAGTTTAAATAGTAACAGCACTTAAAATTGGGGATTTCAATTCCGGACTCTACTCTCAATAAAAAAAAAAAACTGTGAGCTAAAATTAACTATTTTATATATATATTTTTTTTTCTTCTTCTTTTATCGTTTTATTCAATTTTATGCTTGTATAAAAATCGATAAATATTTTTGTTCACAGTTTTGATTTGCGTGGACAAATGGTTAAGTATTTTTTATTTGCAAATCATTTCCCATTTGATATATAAGCTATTGTTTTCATTTATTTAAGATTTTTGGAAAGTACGTATGGAGGCATGTCTCATGATGTCATAGATTATTTCGTTCACAAAGGATTGTAAATAATAGTTAAGAAATCATATTTATAAACGTTCGCAAGTAAAGAAAGTGTTTTTCGTGCTTTATCATCGTCGATTACTGGCCAATCAAATCAGCACGCTTCTGAATTTGATTTCGATTCCGATTTCGGGCCCCCTTTCCGGGATTTTTTCATTTTTCTGGGGGGTTTCGCTGGTGGTGATGACGTCCGATTTCTTGCTATACGTCATTGACTCGGCCAAACAATGGCGTAGCACCTGCCAGAGGCTCAACGATTATATATGTTCTCGGATCGGGTTTATCTATACATGGCCATATCAATAAAACGGCGATAAGTCAACTCTGGCAGCTGCTCGACTTCTATGCACCTGAAATATTCGACACTTTTCGACAATTTAATGCTGACAAACAGGCTGACTATTCGATTTGAGGTGGGTTAATCCAGGGGATTACTTACCGGGCGCCGTGGGCTATCTATTCGGAGTGTGGAAATACCTATGAGTTATGATTGCCAGAATATAGGGATGTTGAGATCTTGATTTGTTTATTTTCCTATTTTAAACTAAATATTGTTCAGCCAGAGAAGAGGACACCTTAGTCCTTACCCTTGTAGCTAATTCAGAAATGTATAATTATATAAAAACAACTAAACATATATTATTAAATTCATAAATAAACTAACTAGCAACAGCGTTTTAATCGGCTTTGTTAGACCAAGACCAAGAAACAAAAATATTATTTCCACCTTTATAACTACCTATTATTTCAAAAACTTAATGACTAGAGCTAATTCGATTCATGCACGTAAAATGTTAGTTAAAATAACAAAATATTAGTTAAATCAATGATAAATATATAGGTTCAAGACTTATTTAAACATAAATTGTATCTTTTAAGTAAGGAACCACTGATCCTAAAATAAGAAGTTCATTATTTCGCACTCAAAGCCAAAAGCAGTGAAAACATGTGTTTTAAATGGGAGTGGTAAAAAGCAATACCATAAATAAAAAAAAAATGTTCGTTGATTTGATCATTAGCAAGAAAAAAGTGGTTTTAACTAAACTTTCTTGGAACTCAAAAATGAACGTATGATCATAAAGTAATAGCAAAAACCGCGATAATTCAGATGATAATCAAAATAATAGATAACGATGTTTGAGGAATCTTACTTATTTTATGGGATTCTGTCTTTTTTCTATTTTCTTTAATTCTGTCTACCTATTAAGAATAATTATTTATTTATTTATTTTCGAAATAAACAAACGCTGTACTCAAATAGTTGTATTTATATAAATACCAATAACGACCTGTGTATCGACTTATAAATGTTTAGTTATAAGTGCAAGTGTGTATAATCTTTGACGATGTTCAACCTTGTAGAAAGCCTCCCATATTATTGTGTCCAATTAAGTTATCAGCCAAGTTTGCTAGACAAGATCATTATCCATTAAGCTATTTAAGTAAAATTTAAAGTTATATTTATACTACCTTGGCTTTTTTAAAAAGATAATTATAATCAAGAGTCCATAAATCAAACTTAAACAGAACAAACAAATTGAAGTCACAGAAACTTAATATTAAGCTTTGTTTAAATAATGTAGAATTCAACATAGAGAAATTACGATTTGAAGTGGCACACAACACTTTTAACAATATAAGGATATTCTTCTATGAAAATCTTGTATTTGATAAATAAATGTACAATGCATAGGAATTATATATTTCTAAAAGGCACTTAGACTTTGTAGCATTTTTTTTAAGCAGCAAGAACAAATCGAAATCACATGATCGAAAGTTAAAGACCTTAAAATACATATGTATATTCCTGGCAATAAAATCGTGGGTGGTGTGCGAAAATAATCAATTTTTTTCGGGCGGCAGAAGCAATTTTATTTGGGGCACTCGAAGCTTATGGCGGGCCATAGAGTAATTATAATTAAATGGTAATCTTCGACAAAAGCTGTTAAAATTTTGGTAGCACTCACAGATTACAAAGTGGCTTTTAAAATTAAATTAAATTACACTGTCCAACGAATTTCAACGATCTCCCAGTGATGTCGTTCAATCTGGTCCGGTATTGATTTATAGTATATACAATATACTATATACTATATACTTTACTTTCCATTTTGGGCAAAAGTAATTAAAGGCTCGAGTGGCCGTGCGATTATGGATTATCAGGTGAACGAGTCAATCCACTGGCGGACATCGTAAGTGAGAGTTTGATCAAGATAGGGACCCACTTCAGTTCCAGTGGCGACTTATTCTGAAGCACTCCTTACCTTTCGGTGCTGTTGCCAATTTAACTGGTCCCCGAAATCCGCTGGAAACGAATCTAATCGCAATATTAAATGTTCGGTTGAGATGTGGAGGCACTTCCATTTTGCGAATGCACAAAGATCAAGAAACCAAAGCATTAAATCCATTCGCCTTTAGAGAACTTTGAGAAAATAATCCTTAGCACACTTGCTATTTAGTGAGATAACGCCCAAGGTCACTAGCCATAAACTAATGCACTTAAAAAAAACAACTTTATTAAACAAAAGGTAAGAATCTAGAAGTCTTTTAAAAATAATGACTTAAAGTTTATTTTTCTATTTCTAGTGGTCGTTTAAAAGAAGTCCTAAATACACATTATTTATATATTGTATATAAATATATATTTTTTTAAAGTCACACCTTCTAAATGTTTTTAAAAAGAGTAAAAAAAAAAAATTTGAGATAAGCACGCGTGAAAAACCCAAAAAATTAACATAGGTTTTTAGAAACACAATTATGTTTTCCATGTTGAAAGCTCTAAAAACTATTCAAGTAAATATGTGTTTTTTAAGAAATTGCAATGCAAACTTCAAGAGCGAAGAATTTTTAACTTAATAACTTCATACCCAATTTTTGATAGGGTTTTTCCTTCCATTGCTGAATAGTTTACGAATAAAGAAGACCCAGGGATTCCCGTACTTCAAAATGGGGATTGTGAGTTCCAGGCGCCACTATCTTTGGTATAAATATTTCCCCAGGCATTCGGTTTCGAGTGGCCTTAGAAATTAAAAAAAACCCTTATCTGTAATATAAATTATAGGAGACCAAATACACTGGTGTATTACCAATGACAGCGTGAAACTGAAGTATCTCTGTCCGCTTGATGTCATAACATGGCTAATTGACGTCACCATGTGACGATTGTCGCTCAATCGCCGGGCATAGATTCCGCACCTGTCCTCGAATCAATTGATTCTCCGCGATCGGAGGACATATCGATTATATCGAAATCGAGGCAGGGTCAGACCAAAGTCCGCCTCAAAATATCTTTAGATGGCGATGTACCAAAGGGTCATTAAGTGTGTTGCCTTTGAATGTTCTTTAGTGGCAAAAAAAAACAGAATTCTTTGAAATATAGGGCACCTTCTAATAGACATTTTTTCGACTTTTAAATCATATCTCTGAGAAACCTTCTTAAAATGTGTCAGTAAATATACGTTATAAATCACATAAAACATATTAATTTAGAAATTCACAAGTAATTGAATAAAAGATATATTTTTAATATTGCAAAATGCTGTCTTAAGTAATAAATTTCATTCAAACTAGTCAAATTAATATTAAAAAGAATTTCCATATTTAAAATGATTTTAGTTATTTTCATATGTAAAGTTATTTTACTTATTTAAATATGGAAATATAACATGAATATACCAACAATATATAAAAATAAAATTGAACAAATATAAACATTGAGTAAGAAATACTTGGTTTTACTATTTTTTGTATCAGTATAAATACAACCCGAGTACAAAAAATATGTTTTCTTTTAGTTACTTCTGTTGAATTTATTACTTGTTACAACAGCTTCCGAATAATGAACCTAGACAAACCCAACCTCCTCCAGGTCGCAATTGTTTGTGGCGGCCAGTAGCATCTCCAGTGTACAGGCGACGATGAGGAAGGCCACATAGGAGGCCAGGCAAATCCATCCGACGACCTTGCCCAGCCAGAACCTGTTGGCCAGGAGGCACACGTAGAGGACGAAGGCGGTGCCCACCAGCATGGCCGTGGTGATGGTGAGGGCCGTGGAATCGATCTCAATCTCATGCTGGACGATCAGGCTCTTCATCAGCCAGGGCAGACCCAGACACACGAAAATGTCGAAGGTGTTCGAGCCAATGGCATTGCAGATGGCCATTGAGCCATAGCCTGCATCCAAACAAAGAAGAAAATTTCAATTTAACAAGTTTGTTTAGTGTTAAAAATAAACCATGAGCAGTAATGAAGTTTATGTACTAATTCAATACTAAATGATATAAGTCCTTGTAGTTTAAGTTATAAATTGAAGAGATATAAATTGCAGTCTGTGGTGTTATTTTTATAAATATTTTTGCCAGTATTATTCAGTATTAATACACTCACAATTTGTTTGTTGCCATCATTATTTTTTCAAAATTATATGAAGGCGGTTTGGGTCATGGTCATGGTCAACTTTTCCAATATAGAGGTTTAGTTCCTTAATAAAGAATTAAACAAAATATTGAAATTCAAAAGCAGTTACCATAAATTGCATCCTTAAAAATACATGCATACAAATCGAAATAATTTATATTTATTTTACTTGAAGATGGAATGTTAACAGAGGTAACAAATTATTAATCAGAACTATCCGCCGTTAAACTTATTTATAAAACAATTTTAAAAGCTAAGAAATACGGGAGTTTTTTGAATGTTATAACTTAAAAATGCCTAACAGGTGTTAGCTGTACAAAATCCGTAGATATATATTACATATCGTTACTGAAGTAAATTGTTGACTTAAGTTAGTTAGTTTAAAGCTAGTTTACTTGTTTCTACTGCATGAATGCTACATTCGAAATCACTCACCCTTCTTGGAGACGATGTAGGAGGATGCTACCTCGGGCACACTGGTACCGGCGGCCAGTACAGTGAGTCCCATGATCGAGTCCGGAATGCTAAGGTTGTGGCCCACAACGGTGAGGAACCAGGTGAGCATATAGGAGATCACGGAGATCCACACGACGGCCATTAGCATGGAGAGGAAGAATATGGACCTGGCACTGGGCACGGTGCAGGCGAGCAGCAGTTCCGCCGGATACTTGATCGCCCACCAGATCCACTTGCAGATGTTGGATCCGGGCTCCGGTTTAGTGCACACGTGATCCCGGAATCCTTTCAAAGGGTCCTCCTCGCGCGTCAGCGGATCCTCGTTCAACAGCTCCGACTCAATGTGCTCTTCTGGGGAAGATTACTTTTATCAGATCTAGTTGGTGGTAGTCCCGCAACAAAGAGTTACTTAAACAATTACTTAAATTACAAAATTTTGCAGCTTTGATAAACATTAATGAAATAACATTTGTTTTGATATTTGTTTTTATGTTTCATGACTAAATAAATCTAAATCTTGAAATAAATATATTGCTTTCATAGATTATAGATTTGACACAAAAAAAGAAAGGTTTTTCTTACTGCGAACCAAATTTTGGATCCGTCGGTCCAGGATCAGTAGAATAAGATACACAAAGTAAAGAAGAAAGAGGGTCAATGCCTCGTACCACATGACCTGCGAGTCCAACAGTGTAATTGTGAGCGCTGCGATGGCCACGAGATACCAGATGGTGTCCCTCGTCACCGGCCACCAACCCACTTTAACCTGCAAAGAGGTACAAAAAGAAGATATATAGACTACACAGTATTAGGTAATACGCACCGGTTGAGAAAGAATGCCGCAAACGGCGGCAATCACCAGGATATTGAACACCGATGAGCCCACGACCGTGCCCACTCCGATGTCCCCGCTAGTGACGAATGTTCCTACAAAGTTTACGAACAGTTCGGGTGCCGAGGTGGCAGCCGCCAGGAAAGTAGCCCCCGCCACATCATATGTCATCCGCAGGGCTGTAAGTTTGGGGGCTTTCGTTACAAACACTTAATAAACAAGAGGAATCGCTGTATCGAATATCAATTACCCGTTACTCTCTTAAACAAAGTAAAAAAATATTTTTAATGGCACCACTTGCAATTTAATATGGATCCTGATCAAGAATTTAAATTCTTTATAGCAAAGACCATAATCAGTTTAACTTTTATTTTAAAAATTCTCTAGAATAACCATATTTTAATGAAAAATATAAAAATTACGTTTAATAATTATTTTTGATAAAAAGGGTGATGTATATTAATTTTTTTAAATAATTAAAAATTAAAAATTTATTATAAATAAATAAAAGCAGAATAATCAATTAAATCAGCATAGATTAAATAATAGAACAAATTATTGAATTCAAATTTAAATTAATTTAAGAATTGCTGCAACTTTTACTTTACCTAGGTATTCATGATCGTGTACCTAACATAGCTGAAAAGTTCCCGAAATTGGAAATGAGGAACATTATATCTTACTGTAGCAAAGACGCTCCATGGCTGGCACCAGGTAATCGTCACAGACAATCGCCAGGAAGACGAAAAGGTACATGGATAGAAAAAAGCACACTACGGCTGATATCCAACTTTTCCGTCGCATAAAGTTGGGGAACTCCACGATGGCCGGCAGAGTGCAGTTGAGATCATTGACATCAACGTCCGGTTCGCTCCGATATGCGGAAGCATAATGGATCCATCCTAAAATAACGAAATGGTTTAAATTCTTAACAAGCATAACAATTTCATTGTTAAATCGCTTTCTATCTCAATCTCAATCTCTAGGGGCTGAACAATTTAAATTTATTTTTACTTTTTTAAGATCTCTCTGGCCGTTTTTATGTTGAAACTCAAATATTATTATTCTTTAATAATGGTTAGATATGGAAAAACTTTTTATGTGCTTATAATTGACCGAAAAAAGGTATAAGGTTAATAACTCTAAGGGATTTTTGTGATTACCTCATTAAGAGGTGCTTAATACGAATTAATTGAACTAAAAAAAATATTTCTAACGCACAAAAGGAGAAATAATGGAAAATAATAATAAACTTTTAAAGCTAGTAATTTCCGCAATTCACTGCTTTTATGTGCAGACAGTTTTAAGTTGATATTGCTTGGCCTTTTGAAACTGGCTGATTTATTGTCCTAAAGACAAATACGTACCAGAAATAAATATAAATATACAATAGTTAAAGAGTTCTATCTCGGACTTACCATCTTCGAATTGTTTGATGTCGGAAGAATCCCAGCCAAATATCATGGTGCTTAGTATAATACAGAAAGATTTAAAAAATGTACATTCATATTATCCGAAAATCAAAATAAACATTAAATAAAATATGTAGAAAATATCAGTTGTTTGATTGATTAAACAAAGGATCACCTGAACGAAAATTTACTTACTTAAGTACTTGTTAATATTAATCCAATTGAACGACACTCTTCCCACAGACCAAGTCGTCCCCCTTAATAATATTGACCATCTATAAATTCTTTGTTAAATCTCATATATATTAATCATATAAATACATTATTGAATTTTTTTGGTTTTGGTTTTGGTTTGGTTTTGGTTTTTGTTTCTCCCTTCGCTTCGCTCCGTTTTTTTTCTTTTCATTTTCTTCTCATCTTTTCTCATCTATTTGCATTTGTCTTTTGGTTTTCAACCGAAGGTCGTGTGAAAGAGTCTACTTTAATAATAATAATAATAATAAAAAAAAAGTATTATTACAATAACAGCATAACGTATAACGTAACTCAACTATCAAGGTAGATAGAATAGAACAGAAAATACATATTAATTAATTAAACGACTGCACTCGGGCTTGATTCCAGCCAGCTGCCGGAACAAATGGTTTGGAAAGCGGAACCAGCACTCGATGGCCGGCATTCCTCCCTCCATTTATGTTCATCCAGAATCGTACATCGTCCATCGTCCA
The DNA here is from genome assembly GCF_025200985.1 of Drosophila gunungcola. Lineage (NCBI taxonomy): Eukaryota > Metazoa > Arthropoda > Insecta > Diptera > Drosophilidae > Drosophila > Drosophila gunungcola. Next base: position 49,047 of record NW_026453194.1, on the reverse strand, counting down.
TCGTCCATTGTCCATCGTCCATTCATCCACACAACTTCAATCTGCAATCTGCAATCTGCAATCTGAAATCTCCAAGCTCCAAACTTTCACTTTCACTTTCACTTCCACTCCCAGTCCACACATTTCCATCTCATGATCGGCCGCAGGTGGGCCGGTTGACGGCGAAGAACACATTGAGTTCGATGAGGGTGGCGAAGACCATGAAGACCAGATACATCACCAGGCAGGCGGTGCCCACCTTTTTGTCCAGCTTGAACTTGTTCGTGGAGAAGGTCAGGTAGAGCAGAAAGAGCGTCGACAGCAGGGTGATCGCCGAGTACTCCAGTCCGTGCGAGTTGATGGCCACGTAGTTCTGGCCCGGCTTAATGGGGAAGAAGACGGCCTTGATCAGCCATGGCACGCCCAGGCACAGCAGGATGTCGAAGGTGTTCGACCCGATCGAGTTGCAGATCCCCATCGATCCGTGGCCTAGGACACACAGACACAGACACTTGGATAGTCACCGGCACAACAATGAAGTAGCCACCGATCCATCGATCCATCGATCCATCGATCCACCGATCAACTGATCAACCACTCACCGCGCTTTGCCACAATCACACTGGACACCGCTTCGGGTACACTGGTCCCAGCCGCCAGGAACGTAATCCCCATCACCGAGTCGGGTATCTTGAGAGTGTCACCTGTGGAGGAGTAGACATTATAGCCTTATGCCAGTGCATTTACCAACAAATTCATTTGGGTAAGGAGAAAAGCCAAAATAAATCTACTCCGAGCTACAGATTTCAGAGTTACTTTAGCAGTTACACAGCTTGAGTGGTAGGAACGCAACACAAGGAAATGCAGCATCGCAAAAGTAAAAGATATGTAGTAATTTGTAGTAATTTAACCATTAATACAGTAACAATGGAACGATCTATAATAGATCTTAAAAAATGTATTAAGGTTAAACTACCTAAAGTAAAGTTTTAAACTGGGCCATATTGGTTTTCAAGGAAAAAATAGTATTCGAATAAGATTGAATTAAAAACCAGGTTATTACGCTGCAGAAATGCTTAAAAATGTATTAATTCTCGACTCACTCGTTAATTGAAAATATCTCATTAAAATAGATTAAATGTAAGCGCTGTTCAACAGATTAACAATTTCTTAACAACCATAAAATAGTATGCTAAATTAGAACATAACCAGAATATATGAAAGTTAAAAACCAAATTGTGGATAAACAGAAAAGTTGAAGAGTTTCAAAAGCATTTTTAAGGTATTGTACAATTTTTGAACTTTCGGTGTTGGGATTTAAAAATGCAAATCTTTAATTTATAATGGCTTCATTCCTTATGAGTGACTAAAACTCTGAATTCAAATACGCTATTATTGAAGGTTATTGAAAATTGTTGTTGTGATTATAATTATTGGGGTTCTACAGAAGTCAGTGGGATATTGAAAATACTTATAAAGTAAAAGCAAGATCTGTGAACTTGAAACACATGGTTTTCGGACACCTTTAAAAGTGATTTCAATTTCCTAGTTATTTCTGTAGCAACCTCTTCCACTCAACCGCTTAAAACCATATCCTGGCACATATCTCACCAATGATGGTTATCATCCACGCAACCACATAGGACAGCGATCCGATCCAGACGATGCACATGATGAATGTCAGCGGGAATATCTTGTTGTTCTTGGCCTTTTTGCAGTCGGGGATGGCGATGCGGAAGAGCAGGTGGATGGGCCAGATGATGAGCCAGGTGAACTGGGCGAAGCAGCTCTTGTCCTTCGGGTAGGTGAGCAGGGAGTAGCCCTCCTCGTCGCGATCCTCGCCAGCGGCAGCCGCAGCCGACTGGGCCTCTGCCTCGCCACCATCGAGCGGTGCCATCTGGGCAATGGCTCCAGCACCTGGAGCATTACCACCTGCTCCTCCTCCGCCTCCACCTCCACCACCTCCTCCTGCTCCTGCTCCGGCTGCTGCTCCTCCTGCACTGGAGGTGGTTATGGTCGAGGTTGTAATGGAAGTGGTGGCGGTGCCTGCGGCCTTTGCCTGGTCATTGTTGAGTCCTCCGTTCAGCTGGATATTGGCCATGTTCTGGCAAATGCGATTCTCCACGAGCTCTGTGAGAAGGTGATTGTAACAAAGGGGAAATGTCTTCAAAAAAGGCCTTTCATTTGTTCAGAAAGCAGGGTCAAGGGTCAAGGGTCAGGGGTCAAAGGGTTAGGGGTTAAGGTCACAGGTCAGGAGTTAAGGTCACAGGTCAGGGGTCAGGGGTCAAGGGTCAAGGGTCAGTAAGCAAGGGTCAGGGGACAAGGGTCAGGTGTCACTGGTCTGGGGTCAAGGTCAGAGGTCAATGGTCAAGGGTCAGGGCTCAGCGGGTATGGTTGTTGTTGTGGACTGGTGTGGAGGTGAAAATGTAGGTCTCTTGTGTACCTGGTTCCTTCTCATTGCTGTTCTTTGTGTGTATGCTGCAGTTGGAGGACCGGCTGCGCGAACGCGCCTGTTTAACGCCACCTGTGTAGTATTGTGAAGAGTAATGTATTGTGTACTTGTATATCACATGTGTACCTGAACTTAAGGCAAGCTAAGTAGTACCTACAACTCGATCAATTTTAAATTTAAACCTTAAAAGTATAAGCAAAGTATTGATAACTATAAACAGAAACTGCAGACTCAAAAAATGTTGTTGTAGACTTGAAAATATTCAGTTACAACTAGACCCATTTCAGTAACTAACATAAAAGACATAATAACATGAACATTTAGGTCCATAAAGTTTTTAATTAACAATAACAAGTAAATGATAATCTAACTTCAATTGCTTGTGCCTACAAATAGTAAATTATTATTTTTTCTTAATTTATCAGCTATTATTATAAACTTGTCAATCAATGTCTGTTTTATTGGTAGTGCTTGATTGTAGTGTTTGATTGTAGATTTTGAAGTACTCATATGGGGATGGCAATTCACTAGCCAATGACTAAACATTGTGCACGCAATATATAAATTACATGTAAACTTCTTCTCTATTCATATTTAATTTGTTATTAAAAAAAATAAAATAACTTAAATGAAGTTTAGTTTATATTGTATGTAGTACCTGTTGTTTGTTATCATAATTAATTAGAATACAAATTATTACTCGTACAAGTACTACACTGGTAAAAAAAAATGGTGAATATAAATTTGTTTAGCTCAATTTTTGTATATTAAATTATTAAAATTTTGAATTTGACTATTTTTGGAATTGACTTTAATACCTGAAAACTGAATTTTAATTGAAACCATACTTAACATAATTAAAATGCATTTAAATCAAATAGAAAATATTTTAAATCTTTGAAAACCAGGGACATCACTCACCCTTGGCGCACTTTTGGAAGGTCTTGTCGAAATACATGACTGCCAAATAGACCGCGTACAGGGAGACCAGGATGAGGGCCTCGTACCACTCGACGCGCTCGTCGTGCATCACACAGATGAGGATGGCCACTGTGACTCCGTAGGCGATGCTGTCCCGCGTCAATGGCCACCAGTCCAGGGGTATGGTCTACAAATTGCACGAGGGGATTAGCGGGATTGGGGGATTTGAATAGTGTAGAGTGGACTTGCCATGCCAGCTCCGATGCCGCAACAGGCGGCCACCGCCAGGATGTTAAAGACGGCCGATCCGACAATCGTGCCCACTCCGATATCGCCCTCCGTAATGAAGGTGCCTATCACGTTGACGAAGAGCTCCGGGGCGGAGGTGGCCGCGGCCATGAACGTGGCCCCCGCCACATCGTTGGACATGTTGAGTGCTGGTTAACAATAAAATATGTGTTAAATGTGTTAAATATCACTGTGCAACACTATTATGGTTTCAAAGTGTTTCGGTCTGTGAGTGTAATGATCAAAACTACTGAAAGTCTCTATATCTCAGAGGCAGTGTTGGAAAAGGTGGCTAAATAACACTGTGAAGCTCTATTAGGGGCTTGGAAAATAAAATTTGGAAAAAGTACTAGTTTGTTCGATCTGAGTAAGGTAAATACAGAGGTATCTATAGTACAAATTACAATTAAGTAGCGATCATTTACATACGCTAGCCAAGCTTGATAAAATTCAAATGTGTTTTAACTAGTTTTAACCAGTCTCCTTTTTTAAATCCAATATCAAAATTGCGGTAACGTATTCTGTGTTGCACTGTGTATTCAAAGAAACCGCCCACTCACTCACCTGCACATATTTTCTCAACTGCTGGCACAAAGTACTCATCACACACTACGGCTAAGGCTACGAATAAATATAAACTGGCTATAACATGAAGTACAACAGCACCGGACTGTCTTTGCGCCTCCGAGAACAGGTCTCTGGGAAAGTCATCGATGGCGGGCTGAGTGCAATTTCCATCTGCAAGAAAAAATATGATTTTTAAGAAAATTGTTTTTCATTATGTACAATATATTTACATACAATAATAGTGGAATAGAGAAAATGACTAATGACATGAGCTTAGAATTATCAACATTGTATTCCAAATTGTGTGAATTGATTTAGGCACATATTTCAAGTTGTAAGTCAGTAAAATACATTAAAAATTGGATGATTGAAGGGCCACTTCGCGCAAGTTTTTCTGTCTGTTTTTATGTTCTTCATATTGTTAATGTGCTATTAACCAAAAACCAAAAGGTCGAGATCGTCTGGTAAAAACTGTTTTGTACTTAATTTGGCAAGTTACGCTATATATAAATTGCCATAAATAAAGGAAGTTAAGGTTACCCTACCCACTACCCAAAAAACCTCTTAGTTCAAGGTATGGTTGGATTAAAATCTTTATTAACCTACTTCAGTATATAATTATGAGTCGCCTGTATTTTAAGTCTGGTTCTGTTACTACCAGAATAATCTAAAAAAAAAAAAATTTTCTCATGCTAATGATTTTTTTTTCAAAATTTGTAATGATATAATAGACATTTAAGATACAAGGTTTGAAAAAAACCTTTTCGCTGTACTTTTTCTTAACCTACATTTTATGTTTAAATTTGAGTAATATAAGAAACATCATAGTTAGTTTTTTTTTGCAATGCTTCCATGCATAATTTGTTTTTTTTTTTTCTTTTACAAATAGAAATTTTTTTTTGGAATTTTAATAAGAAGTCAATAAATGTTTTGTAAGCACAAGAAATATGTTAGAATAAAAGTTTCGACTTAAATTATTTCATTCCTAATATTTTCAGTAATTCATGGACGTTTTCAAACTTCTTTTCTGATTCCTGATCACAAGATTTCGTTGCTTTCCTATGCCCTGTAGTAATTGCTGGGTATACAAATCACTAGTTTTACGCACATTTCATTCTGCAACTGCCACAATGTTTCACTTCACCCACAAAAAAAAAAAAAAAAAACGAACTTCAATCGATCGGGGAAATGGGGTCTCCGAGTCGCTGAATTTTCCCGAGTGCCTCGCTTTTCTTTTATTTTTCTTATGTGTGTCACAAGTCGGAGTCTCAAGCGTCGGTAATGAACTAAACCAGCAGAGCTGCAAGAAAGACCACAAGACTGGCAGCCCAGGAATATTTGAAACTCAAAACAGAAGCCGAAATGGGAACTGCACGAGACACAGATACAGCTAAGCGATATGCCCACACAGATGCAGCTACAGCAGCGGCCACAGATACAGATACATCTGGTGGTGGAGCCGAAACAGAAGCTGAAACCGAATTAGAACCGAAACAGATGCCGAAGCCTCGTTTTCTTATTATCGTATTTCATGGATGTGCTTGTACTTGTACTTGTACTTGTACTTGGTCATCGATCAAACATGCGATGGACCTACGATCCAACTAGCGATCGCCAGCGGAAGCGATAAATACGCCTTTGATGTCATCAAATTGAATTGCAAAACAACAAAACTGAAGCCGCACGCCGAAACCCCTCCCCCCAAAGCGCCCCCCCTCCAAACAGTAGCTCGAACTGAAATTGAAACCGAATGCCGTGCCGAGTCGCGAAAAGTTCGAAGCAGATCGACACGGCAAGAAATCGGTGATTTCAAACAATTTTCAATATTTCGAATATAATTTTTTTATAAAGTTTTATCGCAATCAGATTACATTCTCTTAAGATCGGCAAAATTCTTTCAGGAGTGTGCTTAAATTTCTATCCTAAGCTGTAAAAGTATGTGTTCATATTTAATGAGTATATTGACCAAAGCATTTTTGTTATAGGATATTTACATTTCGGCAAATTAAATTTAAATTAACTTTCTTTCTTTAACTTATTTTTAAAATAATAATGTAAAGCAAATTTAAGTTCTCTTTCTTTCTTTTAATTATAAGCATAATTCAATTAGAAGTTTAAAATGAAATTATACGTTTCTTTTCAAAAACAAAATATATTATACATATAGCTCTTGATAAACTAATTTCTAAATTACTGCGACTCTAAAGTCATCAACGTAATACCATATATAGTATATACCACCTATAACATGCAACAATAAAAAACAACGTTTTACCTTATCTTATTTAAATTTAAAATACTTATAACTCAATTATAATAATTTTTTTTTGCTTTGACATTGGAGTTAATCTATATCCTTTTTTATTTAAGATAATATGGCGAAATATGAAATTGGTAGTAAAATGGTAAGAAGAAACGGTATATTTAAACAGCAATGGCACAACATATTTTTAATTTTTTCCGTGTAGAGCACCTGAGTTTGGACCTCGTGCCGAGAACAAGAAGCGATGGACCGACTTGAGGCCGCAAATTGGAACAATAAATGCTGGCCAAACCCAACGGCTAAAGCCAGCCACAATAACACCCATCATGGCGATCGATTGAGCGGCATAAGTTGATAGAGACATAGACATATACATAGACTCGGCACAGACAGAACGGGGGAAAGATCGAACATAGATGACCATAGGTCAATAACACAGTGCAACAGAGAAAATGTTGGATTTATAACAAAAGAAAAACCAATTAGCAAATTGTATTTCATCTGCTAATAGATTTTTTTAATTTTTCCCGATATTTTTTAAGGTTTTATCCCTGAGATTTTCCTTTAGCCATAGCAAAGGTAATAAGCAAGACTTCAATAAAATTTAAAACTAAATTAAACCTCAAATATAGCCCAATTTTTTTTGAAATCTTCAAGTCGCTGTAGTATCTAAACGAAATATAACTCAAAGAGATCCGAATGGGCGGAAGTAAAATTAAGGGTACACCCCAGTGCAAAACCCTACAAATGTTGCCCAGTGTAATTAAATAGCCAAAGCCAATAATCAGTCAAGCATATGATACGCCATTGTACCTCTGACCCAATCAAACGAATTGTGTTTTGTATCTGTCAATCGAAATCATCAGATTCTGGGTTTTTGGCCAGTCGATTAACACAGGGGATTAGCGATTGGCTATACAAATGGTTGTTTGTAAAACCAATGACTAAAGCAATAAAAGAAATTTCATTATTATTATGGAATTGTAAATGTAAACGAGAAAAGTTTATTTAAAATATTTAGCAAACAATAAAAAAAAGTATTATTACGATAAGTTAAAACAGAAACAATTGTTATTGCGATTAATTTAGGACTTCAATTTTTTAGGACTTCAATTAAATAATCGATTTGAATCGATTTTCATTTCTCAAGACTGTCGATTAAATCGATAGTCTCAAAAAAATGTTGTCATTGCGATGAGTCATTAGTGAAGAAATAGAAACATCAATTTAGAGAATGCTTTCATTATTTTTGGAGCCAAAAATAATCGATTTTAATTGATTTTAAAATTCTCAATACTGTCAATAGTCGATTATATCAATAGTGCCAGAGATCTTAGAACACCATACATTATTTATGCCAATTTTCGCCTTGGTATAGCTTATTTATATGCAATGGACCCCAGTGTGAAGTCGGAGTTGGGAGCGAAGATATAGAAATAATGTGACGAGAAATGGAGACGCAAATGCAGACGAAGATTGAGAGATACAGAAAGTCGGAGTCTGGGGTCAATTGAGACAAACGCATTTTGTAACTGTCAGCCCGCATAATGCAATGATGCTTAATAAACATTTACAGCGTTCCATAGTTAGAGTGAATGCGACGGCAAGAGGGTGGGCGCGAGAGGGAGAGAGGAGTGTTAATGATAATCAATTTAGTGGGGATAACAATCAGCAAAACATTCAATCACAGTAAATTAAGTTAACTTTAATTGAATGAGCGACGCATAAACAGTAAAACCGTTTCGAATTCTTTAAATTTTGGGTAATTGAACTCTCTAGATTGGAACTCCGAAATTAAAAGTTTGAAATTTACCTCTCTACATTTTATTTAAAATTTATTAATCAGTTTAAAAAGCAACATTTCGAACCAGCTAAACTTTAAGTTAGTTTGTAGGACTACATTATTTCAAAATACAACTAGTCTACAAAATGAAATAAGGCTTATTCTCAAAAAAAAAAATCTTAGAACGCCAAACAATTTTGATTTGTGTACGAATGAACGTTATTAAGCACGAATTCCAATAACGCTGTTTCTGAAGAAATAAATGTAGAGCTACTTTGTGAAAAAAAACTACAATTCTCCAGAAAACTTAACAGAGCCATGTTAAATGAAAAGCCACTGTGGGTGGGAAACTGCATATTACGTATCCGCCTTGTTGTCACAATTGTTTTATAGAAAGACTTGAAGCACATCACCTCGCAGCCCACACAAATAAATCCACATAGATATACGCTAGAGATCTGAATGATCCATGTGTGTACCCATATGTAAGTTCATTTCTGAACATCAGTAAGGAAAATCAGTGTGACAATGCGTTTTAATATGACTTTTGTGTACCGTTTAAGTAACATTTTGAGAACGAACCCAGCTTTGTGGCTTTTGTGTGTGTATATCCCATTTTAAGTTAGTTAGTCTTACTTGGGGCTGTCTCCGCATCTTCTGGCAGCGGGTTTACCTGCACCCAAGCCAATAACTCAGGAGAAAACAGGCGAATCTAACGCTGCATTGGCTACAAAAAAGGTCAAAGATTTAATTTGCTTATTTCGAATCATTTGGCTTAATTATTTTTGGTTTTGACAGCTTGCTCGACATTTTGTTTTGACTTTACGCTTGATTGCTGCTGCTCTCAAAAATTTATTCGATTACGTTTCACCTATTCGATCACACATTTGCTGCGTTTCTCAAAAAGTTCTTGCTATTATTGCAATTCAATAAAATTTGTATTTAAGCGTGATTATTATTTAAAAACCTTATGCAGATTAACAAATAATATGTGTATAAATTTTCTAACTAACTTAGTTTTAAAATGATAATATTAAATGAGAAACCTAAAAATAGATTCAAATCAAAACAAACAAATTTTTGTTATGAACAAATAAAGACCCAAAACTTTGTTTAAAGTATTTATCTTATGTTTAGCTTTTTAAATAAATTAATATTTCCATTTTAAAAAGTCAAATTCCAGAAGTTAATTGTTGGTTGATTTAACTAAAAAAAAACATGCTCTAACCGACAAAAATATTTAAAGCATTTAAATTGTTATTTAATAAAAAATTTTATATAAGCTAAAAACAACAACAAAAAGTGTAAAGAAAAAAAATTTAATTTTAATTTTCAAATAAAGTACCTATAAATAAACAACATTTCATCACGCGGTTTTAAAAAAAGCTTTCTCCACAATTTACACTTTGTAGATAATATAATACAACATTTTTTAAAAATTAAAAATACTTTAATTTAAAATGTAAAATATACAAAACATTAATTCGTCAAATGATAGTACAACAATTAAATTGTATTTTTTTCTTTCAATGACCTTAAGTTATTTGCACTTTTATCTGATAGATTATGGTTGTACCTGGGAGAAGTGATCGTTTGTTCGGTCTAAAGGGATTTGCTGAAGTCATGACAATTGAACGAGAATACATAAGAACTTTGCTGAGATAGAGAGTTGGTGATGCTCATGCTGTAAAGCCGGCTATCACAGTGGGTCACATAAGATTTTTTGGATATTCTAGCTAGCCCCTTAAATAGAGATACATTTTTAGTTAGCTCAAAAAGACAAAAAAGGGTTAAAGTATACAAAAACTGTTGAATAATTCTCTTCTTCCATATTGCTAAATTAACTTTAAGAATGTCAAAAATAAATACTTTATGTGTTTATATGTTAAACTTTTAAGAACTGAATAAAAAAATATTGTTTTTGCCAAACATTGCGCTTGCGCCCTGTGGTGCATGCATTGCGCATACGCCGCATATCACGCTATCTGTGAACAAATTCTGAAACTAACTTAGAAATACACTAACATGAAACAACTTAAAGAGAAGAAAGGCAAAAAAAAAAAAAAAGCGAAAAACAAGCGGGTAAGGCACAGTTTTCGTTGTCACTGTGCATAGTAAATGTCATTAAGATTCACTTAATGAGCCAATTTAGACAATTGATCCATATGCCTTAGTTTACGCGCACACACAAATAGACACACATCACACACACATGCACTCGCGGGACATAAAGAGATCCGCACACATATACACCAACACCAGGCATATGTATATATGTGTATATATTGAGATATATACATATATGTATGCGTGAAATCGTGCAGAAAAAAGCGTTTTCATCGGCTTAGCTTGTGCATGTATGGGTGGGGTGGGGGGTCGGCGGGGGTCCTATGACGTCATTGCACGCACACACACACTTAATTGCATTGCATTAAAATTATTCCATTTCATTCGAAGCTTAATTGATTTATTAAATTTGTTTCTTTCTTTTTTTGTCGCCGCCACTGACGCCGCCACACAAAACATCAAAAACAACAGAAAAAAAAAATTTGCATAATCTACGATAAATGTTTCTGTTTTTTTTTTTTTTTTTTTTTTGTTTTTGCTTGTTAATTAGTTAAGAGGACACTTGTGGGGGGTTAAATTATAAACTTATCTGTAGTTCTTGATCTTTTGTTTTTCCTCTCGTTTGGTTTCGTTTACAGTTGGTTTTGGTTTTTATTTCATTTGTTTTTTGAGTCGAGTTAATTGGTTGGGAGGACACACAGATGCAAGGGAGGATGAATATGGATGGATGGATAGGCTGAAGCTTAGTCTAAGCCTGGTCTGCAGGTAGCTTAGCTAGCTAGTTAGTTAGTTAGTTAGTTATGTACCCGTAGAGCTGCTAAGACCCCAATCGTCTTCCATTGCTGCACGGTGTTGTAGTGGTGATGGACACTCGTAAACTGCGATGCGCCGTTGTATGAAGCGCAATCTCAATCTCAATCTCAATCCAAATCCCAACCCAATCCGCACTTCAATGGTGTTGATTTTCTCTTTTCCTTCCTCTCCTTTCCTTTTCCTTCCTTCGCCGTGTGTGCGCCTTTCTTTTCTTTATGCTTCTCTTCTCTTCACTTCTCTTCACTGATTTATTCTCTTTTCTACTTTGGTATTATTCCACTTTTTCTTTTCTTTTCTTTTCTCTGCTTTTCTTTTTGATTCGGCTTTGGCCCGACTTAAGTGAGAAGGCGAGAGTTGTCGTTGTCTCAATTTGCGGTAAAGATCCAGTTCCACAATGGCACGTTGAGGCGTTCACGGGTGGTGGGTGGAATTGTGGGTGGTGGAAGCTGGATGCTGGATGGTGGATGCTGGATGGCGGATTTCGGTTTTTTGGTTTTCGGAACGGAGGCAATTGAGGCACACTCACACACTCATACGGACGGACATCTCACACACACGCACGCACACACACACACAAACACACACAGGCTCACACCTCGGGAAGACGCTTCTGCATCTCGATCCGTTTTAAAATCGGGCGATCTGTGGATGACGATATATATTGTTCAATGCAGCGATGCTTACAGCAAAAACAAACCTAACCGTATGTTCTCTCCAAGTTTTCCAAGTAGCGATTTAAAGAAGAGCAGTGATTAAGGAAAGATAAAAATTAAAGAAAAGTGTAAATGAAAAAAATATTGCAAAATCAATAAAACTGGAAATTAAGAGAAACTACATATATCAGCTTTCTTCCAGTATCCATTGGTTTAATGTATCGTTTATAACCATTTAGTTTATTGCTCAACGTTTAATTACACATATTTTCTCAAAAAAAAAAAAAAATAGATTGATAAAAGTTAAATTATTTGTACAAACGGTTAAAGGCATTTCGAGAAACAGGCATTTAAAATATTAATTTCGAGCCTTACAATGGATTCATCGCTAATGATGAAATTTTATTTTGAAACACCCAATGGGTGGTCGTAATAGAAGTTATTTGTATTTTTGCTCCAATTAAATATCACCAGATTTGACTTATTTATATCCCAGCGCGTTAACTTGCCGGCAATTTAAATAAAATTATTAAAAAATCAAGAAAAAAAAAACCAAGCATAAATAAATTAAGCTCGAACGAGGCTCGACGTTCGATGCAACATGTTTGACTCTCTTCCCGGATAATCGATGCTCTTAAATAAACCACAAAAAAAGAAAATGGAGGGGCATGGAATGGAATGGAACAGGAAGCAGTCGAACTCCCTAAACTCGAAGATTCCATTAGTCGAAGCTTGTATTGCTGGTGGAAATGGAACTTTATTTACTACATTTATGTACATTCAAGAAATCATAATTTGAATATTGGGAATACCGAGCAGTAGAATTTCGACTGCAATCTGTCTCTATCTATTGTTTCTGGACCTTGCTCTTGACACTCTCACTTAAAGGTTATGGCACAACAACAAAAACACAAAGGCAGATCCCGTTACGCAGCGTTTCTTTTCGCTTCGTCCCGTTTTGTTCCGTTTCGTTTCGCTTCGTTCCGCACGTTCACTCGCGTCTTCAAACTCGCTAACATTAATCTCGATCTTTTCGTTTTCGTTATTGTTTCCGTTCTCGTTCCTTGATCTGATCGCTTCAGGAAATTGTGTGTGCTTAGTATTCCTTTTTCTGGTTCTCCGCCTCTAAATTTGTGTGTTTTCTTTTCTTTTTTTTTTTTTTCTTTTTTTGAAATTTGTTGATTTTTTTTGATATGGCTTGGCTTGTGTTGTTGTGTGTATATTGTCTTGATGCCGCCGACGTTGACGTTAAACTGATTCTGAATCGGTGCTTGGAGCGCTTTAGTCCAAACCGAGCTCACTATTTTTTTCCATTTTTTTTTTTTTTTTAATGTTTTTTCGCCGAGCTTGATTTGGTTGTGGTTCCGACCGTGTGTGTGTGTGTGTGTGTGTCTATATATATGTACGTATACGTACTATGTGTGCAACTATAATACAGTTTAACTAGTGACTATAGACTAATACCAGCAGTTATTCAAAGGCGGATTGCTGGGGAGATTTGTATGTGCTGGCTGTTACTGTTGCTATTGCTGGTTGTGGGGTGCATTGTTCGTCAATGTTTCAGTTTTCAGTTTTCCCTTTTTTGTTTATTTGCATTTTGTCAATTTTATTTCGGGGTAGTGGGCGGAGCGGGCGCATTGGCGATCGGCAAAGGTCAAGTCATGGTAGAGCGATCAACTAATTAGAGCTAAGCGCAGACTCGTGCCATCGCTTCGGGGCTTGGCACCTGGCCCATATTGTATAAGTAAAATACCATCTAAATTAAATATCAACAATTTTACACTTCCCAATTTTAGCAAAAAAATGTTCACATAAAAATAGATAATAAACGATGCCAAAATAGTTTGCTTCTTAGAGTCAATCACTTTTAAAATCTCATTTCTTTCTGTGTAACCCCCTCAATCTAACCAAATAGAGCTTGTTCATCGCCAGATTTGGAGATTCAGAGATTCGGGTTATCTGAAAGCACTGTCGGATACTTCCGTCACGCTGTCCATGAGAGAAGGGTTCTCCAAACAACTTACTACTTTTCGGTATTTGTTTAAAGCATATTCCCAGCTTACGTGACAACCTAAAGTCTATGTTTGCCATCGCGGTGAGATATGTATGCACATATATGCCAGATATGAATGGATCTTCCAGAATATCAGACGGCAACCGCAAATAAAAAGGTGGGTTGGCAGTGCGATGGACGGGGTGGAGGGGGCCATCATCATCTAACTAAACAGCCACTAATTGGACAAGAGCGTTTTTAATTAAGCGTCCATCTATTAAAATAGACAGTAGATCAGACGATTACCAAAGCACTAAATGGGATGATATGGACACACGGGGACAGTGCGGTTCAGAATTGTAATTGTTAAAAAGCTAAGGTATACCAAAACAGGACCGATATGTTATAAAGTTTGAAACATTTTTTTTGTCTTCACTTTTCTATATGTTTTTAAAATTTAAACCTATATTGTGCATCTAATACGATAACATTAAAAATATTTAATACAGACCATTGTAGTTTGTTATTTAAACCATAATATTTATAAGCTAATTTTTTGATTTACCATTTATTTGAAAACAAAAACCATATGAATAAAAAAGTATGAAAAAAACATTTTTAACCCTCTTATCTCAATTCTTCCTTATTCTGTTTCTTATCAATGGACAGCCACGTAGTGACGAAGCGCACCGAGAGGGTGTGAAAGTAGATTGCTTTACATACTAATGTAAATGGTAGAAAAAAATAATCTTAGATTTTGGTAGATTTTGGTGGGCAAAGAATGTATTCGAAAAACCAACAAAATTCTATTTAAAATTTAAGGCTTTGCACAATAGTCTCAAAGTTTTGTAAAAATTACTAATGCGACAAGTAGTGCCAAATGGAAACGCATTCCTAAAAATTCCGTTCGAGACTAGGACCTTAAAATGCAAAAATATATATAACCGCCGCATTTGATATCTGTTATATTTCACGATCGAAAGTTTTGAAAAGGACTGAACTTTACACAATCAATTGAGTAAAGCGGCTAATGTGATGTTATTGATTAAATGAATAAATGAAGTGTAGAATAAAATCCCCTAGACTTTTTATTAAAATTTCTTGAAATCAAAACAAGTAAAGGATGCCTTAAAGTTGGTTGAGACTTGAATAGATCTGAAAATGTGACGAAAACAGGTAGAAAAGCCCTAAAAAAGTCTGGCTGTTGATTTTTTAAATTGAACTACAAAAGCGAAACGCACTGTATGGATAGATTTTAAATTGAACACGCGTAGCAGTCACGGCAAATGGCGATCGCGAGTGAAGATAATTGGGCGTGCGTTCCATTAAACGTCGCCGGGTTTTTGTCGTCGCCTTTTTGAAACATGGCCATGGAAATAAAAATGGAGAAAGCCATCGCTAAAATTCGCCCGGTGGCAATGAAAAACCATGCAGTTGGAGTTTTTTGGTCTACGTCCTTTGTTGGGACTGGTTTGTATTTTGTATTTTGTAATTTGTATTTTGTATATAAGGTATCAACAGAATTGTTTAAGGGTTCATCATTTGTTACTTGATATATAACTTTAACAATTAAAACTAGGAATTTCTCTTCATTACACCTTCTCACTCATTCACTCACTCACGCCGCAAGCAAATGCCGGCTATGTACACAGAAATCACAAACACAAGCTAGTTAGTTTAACCACTAATGTTAGACCGACTGGGAAGGGGTAAGGGGCAAAAGGGCAAAGGGTAATTGATAATTGGTAAAGGGAAACCTTATAAAGATGGAGACAAAACAAACAAAAAAAAAAAACACATTGGACTAAGCGATGGCGAAAGAACAGCCGTTTAGCTGATTACGAAAAGGTATCAAGTCGAAATGAATCAGAGTTAGTTGGGCATGCCCACGCCCTGTTGGAAACCCAGCGTCTCCTGCTGCTTCTTCACCTCGTCCTGCATCTCGATGGCCAGCTTCTTGTACTTTTCCGCCTCCTTCTCGTTCTTCTCGATCCCATCGCCCCGGGCGTACATCTGGCTGAGATTGGCGCACGCGTACATGTTGCGCAGCTCGCACGCCTTGTGGGCGAACTGGAACGCCTTCTTCATGTCCTTCAGCACAATGTAGTCGGAGTCTTTCAGCGGCGTCGTCTTCCCATCCTTGGGCGGCGCCACAGGCCCACTTCCGGCGGACGCAGTCGCCGCACTCTGGTCCGGCTTCTTTTGCACACCCGAGATGTGCATGCCGGAGAGGTAGAAGCAGGCGGTGGCGTTGTTCATGTCGCAGCTCTTGGTCAGGAACTCCAAGCCCTGCGGAATAAGGCACAAGTTATTATGCGGTTCAGCAATATATATAGTAGGTCGAAATAATAGCGATAGTTCCCTTTCAAATAAAATAAAATAATGGACATTGAGTTCCAAATTAATTTGGAAAGAATAAGCAAAAATAGTTCCTAAGAAATGATATCTACAGCAAATAACAACAGCGAAAAATGTTAAATTTATAGCAAGTACTTAATGCTGCCATTGACAGCTAATCAGGATGTTTTCTTAGTTTACAATTAGCTTTATATGGATACCTCATCAACAATAAATGTTGAATGAACTTTATTGGCCAATTGATTATGGGGAATTTGCTACCAGATACTAAGATTCACATGTATTTTTGCTTAACATGTTGAACACAGTTGTAGGTGCTTATACGTTATTAACGATTTGTGTACCTTTAAAAGTACATATACAAAATTTATGAACAGGAACTTCAGGACCCACCATTAGTGGCCATTTTATCAGGATGTCTTATAAAATTTACAATACATAGTATTTAAGGGAACAAAAAATGCTTGTAATATAGCTTTGGCAATCTCCTACTGACTACAAGACGTTTTTCAGTATGCAAGGAAAGTAGAACTTCTAAAACTAGTAGATTTGACATATTATCAAATTGATCATGTAAAACTTAGTTTAGGCAATCCATTTGTGATGCTCGCCCCTACTTCAGAATGTGAGCAGTACTTTTGAGAGGTAAACCTTTAAAGTAGGGATATATTAACTACACAGCAATGTAATCACATATTCTAGATTTGGGCCTACACTCTTAGCGCCTCTGCGCTGTGCTTGTGCTATTATTTCGATGGTAGTTTACAGATCGCGATTTAGTGATCCTGCACATCCTTTTGCTGATGTTCACCTGTGCTACAAGGTGCTCTTAGGTAGGCAAAGTAAGCAGAAGAACCTTAAAACGTGGGAAACTACAAACTACAGAGCAATGTAACCTTATATTCTAGATATGGGCCTACACTCTTAGCGCCTCTGCGCTGTGCTTGTGCTATTATTTCGATGGCACAGGAGTGAGTCTGCAGCCATTACCTTGGGCACATTCCGGTCGATCTCCTTGGGCATGGACCGCGAGACGAGCAGCAGGCCGGAGTGAAGGCAGGCGTCCGAGTCGTTCAGGTTGCAGCCCTTCTCGTAGTACTCGTAGGCCACCCGGGGATCGCCCTTGCTGCCGCTTTTGCCCTTTCCGAGGAAGCTGTAGTTGCCGTACTTGTAGCAGGACTTTGCGTAACCGTAGTCGTCGCACGTCGACTTGTACACCTTGGAGGCCTTCTCGAAGTCCTTCTTGATGCCCTCCAGATAGTCGCCCAGCAGGTGGCAGGCTGCAAAATGCGAAATGTGTTTAGTTCTGGCCCATAAATTGTTTTGTAATATTGCCGCCCCGCGAAACCTAGGTTATACATTCGTTTCATGTATTGTTGTTCTTGTTGTTGTTGGTCGCTGGCCGCCGGCTGAGCGCTCACCTTCCGGCTTCTTTTCGGAGTAGCACCCGAAGCGGTACTCCACGCCCAGCTTGTCAATGTACTCCTTCACGTCCGACTCCTTCTTCAGGTCGTAGGCCATGGTCGTTGATTTTTAATAGATAACAACCGAAAAATATTGTGCTTGCTTTGGTTCGTCCTCTGCAGTGTGACCGTGCCGATGGCGATAGAAAAATACCATCCGGCCAGAAAAATAAATACCATTTCGTTACATTTACCAAAAAAAAAAAAAAAAAAAAAAAAAAAACCAAAACATATCGATATATTGATGCATTGATATATTTTGCACATCCCTAGCACATATGGAATACAGTGCGTCATTTAAGTAGTGCTGCAAGACGGCCACACTGGCGGACGTGTAAAAGAATCCAAATTTTGCATTTTCTCATTGTTTTTTTTTTTTTTTTGCCACCCGTGTTTTCCTCCGAAAACCGATGAGCATCCGGGCCAGAGACGTAGGAATCGGGAAACCACAATGAGTGCGCGCAGGACGAGGAGCGGTCCCACGCTAAATTTCAAGGCGGTGCTGCTGGGCGAAGGTGGGTTTCGTGAGTCGCCAATTATGGGCCATAAAACTACCCGATAACGACAATACGACCAAAATTGCAGGTTGTGTGGGCAAAACGTCGCTGGTGCTGCGCTACATGGAGGATCGCTTCAATGCCCAGCATCTGAGCACCCTGCAGGCCTCCTTTGTGACCCGCAAGGTGGCCCTCGAAGATGGGCGGCGGGCGCAGCTGAATATCTGGGATACGGCCGGTCAGGAGCGGTTCCATGCATTGGGGCCCATCTACTATCGCGGCTCCGACGGCGCGCTGCTCGTCTACGACATCACCGACCAGGACTCGTTCCAGAAAGTCAAATCGTGGGTGCGCGAGCTGCGCCAGATGCGCGGCACGGAGATTGCCCTGATCATTGTCGGCAATAAGACTGATTTGGAGGAGCAGCGGGCGGTGGCGTACGAGGAGGCCCTCCAATATGCCCGCACCGTGGGCGCCCAGTATGTGGAGAGCTCGGCAAAGGAGAACGAGGGCGTGGCCGAGCTGTTCGAGCTGCTCACCCATCTAATGCTGGAACAGCTCAGCCAACGGGAGCCGGATGCCAGTCCATTGCGCCTGCAGCATACCAATCCGGATGCCGATACGGATGCCCTCAGCAATTCGGAGGAGTCGGAGCTACCGGATCCCGGCGATCCCGCCGGCCAGCGATCATGCTGCGGCATTTAGCCGTCCCCCATTGTGATAGTAATCATAATTAACGTACTATGTAGGACCTGTAGCCGATGTTCATCTTATGTATATACTATATATATTTACGTGTGTGCGCAGCGCGTGTGTGTGTTTCTGTTATCAAATAACTAATTAATCCTAGAACCAAAACTAATCCTTATATTATTTGAAATTTGTTCGCCAAATTGCTCAGACACTTTGTAATCATGTTTCTCGGCACCCCTAGTTTGTATTCAAATTTCGTGTTTGTCATTTCGAACATTCGATTTATTCCGCTCTTTGTGTGCGCGCCAAGCAATAAATTAACTTATACTTGCACTTATCTTGTTTTCGGAACGGCTTTACGTCGGTAGTTGGGCTGAATCAGCCTGATTTGGCTCAAGAGCTGATAGCTCGGTGTTGCGGTGGGTAAGCGATTGTAAACCCACTTCGTAATATATCACCAGTAATGTCTGCTTTGCCGGACTGTAATCAGTGTAGATTCTGGCTTGATACCAATGAACATAATACGCCTAAAATCTTTTGAGAATTCTTAACAAATTTAACCTTAACATGAATCTATCAAAAAGAAAACGTATAAAAGCCTTCAAATAATATTTACAAAAGGTAAAACTTTTTTTTATATTTGTTTTCAAGTTGATATTTGTACGTATTTTTTGTTTTATAGAACATTTTTGGGCAAACAGTTTTGAATAATATTAAAATACTCTGTTTTCTGAAACCGGATTTAAGTAATTTCTGGATAAAAGGTCCAATTACAGTGTTTAAAAAAAAATGTATAATTTTATCACTGAAAAAATAAGTTATTAGCAGTGATCTTTTATCAATATTGATTTTACTCCGTTTTCCGAAAACTGATTCTTAAATTTGTATTTTTGATTTTGTGGTAACAGATGCATTTAAATAAATTTCAAATTTTTATGCTGAACTAAATTAATGTTATGTATGGCATAAAAATTAAAAAAAAAAATTGTACATATAATATAATTTTACTTTTACAAAAGTAAAGTAAAGTAAAAGTATTGAAATGCTCTGTTTTCCAAATAGTGAATTGAATATTTTCTTTCTTGGATTTCTACACTAAACCAAATAAGTTATTAGAAAGTAACTCCTAATAATATTGAAATACGCTGCTTTTCGAAAACAGATTTTTGAAATTTTCGACTTGTCAATTGAAAATAATCCACGTATTTCTATACCGAAACTGAATGAATAGCCCTACTTTGGCTGGAGTTTCACGACAGGTAAACACGAAATTGCCTTGTTGTGTTGTCCTTGTTTCCAATGTCAATTGTCCGGCTAATTGAAAGCTAATCACACTCCGATGTGACGCCGACGACGACGCCGACGCCTAATGATGGTTCAACTTGGGGCCCCAAAGTGGGCCAGGCTCCAGCAGGTAAATACGTGAGAACGACTCGAGGCAATGGCAGTAATTCGTGTTCATGACAATGGGCCATTAATTTCGATTCCAGGACATCGGGCAGTGCATTAGAATAATTGCCAGAGATTGCTCTGTTCCACTGCAATTACGTGGCGAAAGTCTTGGGGCCGGGCAACAGGGAAACACCTGTCCGTGTTTCCACAGGTGAAACGCCGCATCGCCAGCCCACTTTTCCACCTTCTCCGCCCTTCATTTTCCGCATTTCCCATCGACCAGCAACCAGAGACCCATGTAGTTGGCTCTCAGTTGTCGCCGGAACATGAAGCAATTGGTGGATCTGGTGAGGACCTGCTTGGTCTACGGATTCGTGATGGTGTTCAGCCTGCTCACCCGGTTCCTGAAGCGTTGCCTGGACCTCAGTCACTCGCTGGCCGTGTGAGGTGTGAGCAGAAGGAGGTGGATTCACTTATCTGGCCCAATCTTTATTCAGCCAGGTAGGAGTGTGAGTTCCGAGCTCTGAGTTCTGAGTTCTGAGTGGTGAGTGGTGAACAGTTCCATACTTATCGGACCGGCAATTAATAATGCACCTTTCGCTGGGGAAACTACGACTATTGGTACAGTGGAACCCGCCTATAAGAGCCCTACAAGGATCCTTAGTATTTGGAAAATTGTATACCTTTCGTCGATCACAAACATTTATTAACTAATTAAAGCACCAACTCATTGTTTTACTTGTTTCAAATATTTAAGCAAATTAATATAAAAAATATATATAAATTTATAATAATTTTTGTTTAATTTCAAAATGTTAATTTCGACAAGTTTTTCAAACAAATGATTTAATAATTGTATAGTAGGACTAAAATTAATTTCCAAATGATCAGAAATTTAAATATTTATTTTAATTAATTTAACAATAATAAAGTTTGTTTTAAACTGTATTTAGAATTGCTTGTACAAAATATGTAAAAAGTTTCTTGATTTATTTATTTTTTTTATTTTTTATTGTTTATTCGCTCCAAAAAGAACATTCTAAATTATCACAAATTTAAATAAACAAATATTTTTATACAAATATAAAAAAAAAAAATGTGGTTAATACGTTACAAATCGTATGATTTATATTATTTAAATGAATTTGTAATAAGTGCATGTGTTTATTATGCAAATATGTTGTTGAGGTGTGCCTCCTTTTCAGTCCACTTATTATGGCACATAGAAATCATAGGCAGAGTCCACTGTAGCTGCGGAGTAGTTGGCGCTTGTTATCTGGCCAGGTGGGGCACATGTCGATGGCTGTTCGATCGGGTCGGTTGTGGGCTTGTGAGCAGCGCGGCGCCCTAGCGCTGCTCCTCCTAATCTTGGCCGGCACGCTGGTGATCCTGCACAGGGTGATCCAGTCGCCGCTCCTCAATCAGTACGGTATCCTGCAGGATCACCTGGAGCGCCGGCAGAGCGCCCCGAACACCCGTTCCACACGATCCATCCGCACCATTCTGCTCTGGAGCGATTTCTTTGGGGACCCGCGTTGGAAGCTCTCCTGGGACACCCTCGGTCCGCAGGAGCTGCGCGACGAGCTCCGGTGTCCGGTATACCAGTGCAAGCTGAGCAACCAGCACCACATCCTGCCCGCCGTGGACCTGTACGATGCCATCGTCTTTCACGCGGCGGAGATGTACCCGCTGCTGCGACCCATTCCCCAGCAGAGGAGTGCCCACCAAATCTACGTCTTCGCTTTGATGGAGCCGCCCGGCGAGACCAAGCACCGGCTGGACGACGAGTCCGGCTTCTACAACCTCACCATGACCTATCGCCTCGACTCGGACGTGGTCTGGCCCTACGGCCAGCTGCTGGACATCGAAACGGACGCCCCGGTGGCGCCCAGTGAACGGCCCCACTGGCGCAGGCCACCGGCCTCGTTCAACGACTCGACGATCTGGGATCTTTGGGCCGGGAAGACGAAGATGGTCGCCTGGTTCGTCTCCCACTGCGAGACGCTGTCCAAGCGGGAAATCCTGGCCGAGAGGCTGCAGGAGTTCGTTGAGGTGGACATCTACGGGAAGTGCGGAACCCTCAGGTGAGCGGATGATACAAATGGTGTAAAACAAAAATTGCAGACTTTATTACATTTCCAAAATTGTTTTATAAAGAGTACGAAATACTTGAAAACTGTTTGCTACACAGAGAAACAACAAAAACCAATTTGATATTCACAGATATCATTTTTTTGAACATTGAATAATGTAAAATTGATATTAAAAAAACAAATTTTTCTATTTGAACATATCAAAGTTTGGCGTATCCAAGTATCAAGACCCAATTGATGCGGCATTTTATCAAAATGAGTATCATTGCTCATCAGTTACAAAATAATTGCATTAAAGCTAAAATTAAACAAACAATAACTGATTATTGCTATCATTGCAAGCATTTTCACTTTGAAATGAATGTAATATAATACATGTACTATATGTAATAATTATTCGATTTTTGTCACAGCTTTCAGTTGAAACCTTGGGGAAAAATAATTTATGAGTATTTAACCTAATTATTTGGCAGATTAAATTATAAGTTATTAATAAATTGAACAAGAATATATTGTAGCATATATTTATCTTAGCTTTTGTCAATTTTTCAATTTTTTGTAAATCTTAAATAAATGCTAATATTTAGTTATTAAAATTAGAAAACATTTTGAGGCCATGAAGGAAAATGTATGTTTAAACGTTCCAAAGAACTGGAGATAAAAAATAAAATAGGCATGAATACAGGTAAAAACGTTATTTATTTACACTTTAAACAATTTTGAGTGGCATTTTCTAAATCAGGCGTCCATCTGCAACAGAAAATCAAGGTCTAATCTCTGGAGGATTTTGTCGATTTAAATTTGTAAACACTATAGTATAGTATTGTATTTGAGTAACAATTTCTATAAATAGTCATCCGCAAATTTTCCATTTATTTTTAGACAATAGACTTTATCCCCAAGAAGGCAGAATTTTATTATTGATAGTTATTGGTAATAGTATTAGTTTGAGTGTTGCTAGCAATAATTTTTGTTAGATCAATTTCAAATGTTTCTGATAACAAGACTTCTAGAGAATGCATTGTATATAGAATTGCTGAAAAGCCCAAGCCAAGTAAGAAAAGAGTTAATAATTAAATTTTTAATAAAATCTTAATTATTTTTATTTAAGTATTTGAACGCTGAATGTTACTGAAGATCATCTATCATTCTAAAACTCCACTCCACAATCAATGCTACAAATTGATTTATGCATTTTAGCTGCGAAAGAGGGAATCCGCGTTGCGACTCGATGCTGGACACGGACTACCTGTTCTACCTGGCCTTCGAGAATTCGCTGTGCGAGGATTATGTGACGGAGAAGCTGTTCGATGCCCTGCACCGGACCATCATACCCGTGGTCTTCGGCGGAGCGGACTACGCGCGCTTCCTGCCGCCTCACTCGTACATCGATGCCAACCGCTTCGAGACGGTGGCTGATCTGGCCCGTCACCTGAGCTTAGTGGCCGGCAATCCGAAGGAGTATGTCGGGTACTTCTGGTGGCGACGCCACTACCGCCTGGCCTTCACCTCGCCCTTTTGCGACCTCTGCGCCCGACTCCATGACCCCGGATTTGGCCACAAGACGCAGGTCTACGGGGACATACAGTCCTGGTGGTTCAACGGTTGTCGCCTGGAAAGCCACATTGGTTTGTGATTTGAAGGGGCAAAGGCTCAAATAAAGGCTCTTTTCGGGAAGCCACCTAGCTTTTTTATTATCTTAATATATATTTATATTAAGCATATTTTTGAATTTTTTTTTTTTTGAATTAAATATTTTAAATAATTATCTTAATAACTATATAGGCTAAGTAAATGCACTTTCTTTGATTTGATTTTAATTAAAGAATTCATAAAAATATATATTCTTAAACAAAGTGCCTGATAATCAAAACTTTGATTATTATAAATATTTTATTAAGACTACATTTTGGTGCAATAAATAAGCCTGAAAAATTTTGAAAAGATTGGCTCAGTAGTTTTTAAGTTATTTTAGTCACCTTTGAGAAATGTCATTCTGAGTAAAACGCGTTTAGAGTTTTCTAAGTACATATCGACTTGAATCTTTTATTGATAATTACTTTACAAAATATGCAAAATATAAATGTTGTAAAATTTAAATAAGGATTTGAATAAAAATTATCTAGGTTGTTATTGTTCAAATATTAAAGGGTTTCTTTAGTGTACACGAAATCGAAAGAGAAAGTTGGGCACGAAGAGAGCGAGATAGCTTACGAATATTTGTGTTTGTGTACCTACCCATCATCTGTAGTTTTGGGCCTAAATCAACATTCTCAACATTCTGGTTCGTTAGCCAATTGCAGATAATGAAGTCAGGGGTGATAAGATATTCAATTGCCTTCTAATGGGACCATGAATAACATGCTAAACGATTTCAATTGCTATCACTATCGTTTCACAAGGGCTTGGAGCCCAAAATACCTGTGTACCTGTACTTCCGATAAGTACACTCAGAAAAAAAACCAGCCCTAGTCTTAAGTCGTTCGTGCTTGATTTTGGATTCATGTTTTAGGAATGTGTGTTCTTAGCTCAAGAATAAAATCAAGTACGTTTCGAACTTAACTTAAAAATTAAACATAAAAAACTAATGGATATAACAAATCGAAAACAATGTTTAATTTAACAGAAAATTGCCTGTTGTTAGAATATAATGAACAGATATTAATATATATACAATATATATTCTATCATATATCAATATAAAATAAAATAAAATATTTTTAATAGTATCAAACAAAAACACATTATTACGAAGTTAAAAGTCCTGAAGATCGCAAATTTGTAAAAACTCAAGATTTCTAAAACTCTATCATATGTCTTTTTTTATAAAATGTGCCAGAAATACCTAAATTTCTTAAAAGTCTTGTTAAGCTAATTTGAATTATTTGAATAGCTTTAATTCCCTTATTTTTCAGATACCATCGGCTAATATATCGGTGACAAAGCTTTTTCTAGAGAAGGCGTTTTAAACATTTTCAGTTTGAAAATTGTTACAACTAGTTAAAGTAAAGTGCAATTGCTTACAGATTTAAAAAAAAAAGATTAAAATTCAATTTATTCAATAAAAACAAATAAAACAAAACAGGTTTGTACCAAAATTTGTCAAAGAATTTAACTGTGATTTTACATTTACATACATTTTACATACAATTTTACTCGCGTTCCAGCCAAATTCCAATTGTAACCCTTTTTGCTTTCAGGGCTGGCTAACCAGGGATGCGCATGCGCGGCCAAAATCAAGCTCAAATGTCAAGTGTCAAATTATCGGTGACGTATATGACAGCTCTCTTTTCTCCTCCCTCTCCCTCTCTATCTTACTCTTACTCTTACTCTCACTCTCAATCTCTCTTTGTTAGTGCTTCGGAGCTTTTGGAGCAGCAAAAAAAAAGAGTCCTGAAGGATACGGATAGCAAAAATCCAACTGTGGTAGGAAAACTTCCTTAAAGGACAGTGCTTTATGAAAGCTTTTCTAAAGCTTTTGCAGGACATACCGTTGGCGCTGCCACAACCTCTGCCGGCGTCGCTGCCTGCGAAAAGCACTTCGTTTGGAATTCACGACATTTTATTCATTCTGTGCTAGATTTCCCGATAGTTCAAATCAGAGGTAAAGCCCCCGAAGCGAATCGAAACGAAAATACCAAGAAATCCGCTAAAACCAAACCCCAAAAGCGTTTGCTCTTTGCTAATTTACATTTGTTTTGCGAGAATATTGGGTCTTAAAAGAAAGGAGAAAAAAACCGAGTGAAACGGTGTTTTATTTTCCTCGTACGAATCGGGTTCTCCGTTGAGATAAAAGTGTGCTTAAGAGTGAGACGTAAGTTGCATAATTTCCACATGCCACCAGGAAAATACTGGGGAAAAGTCAGCAAACTTACAATTTTTTCAAAGTGCTTAAATCAGGCTTACGAAAAATACATTTTTTGGGGCCCAATATTTGTACATACATACATATTTCTATATTTGTACATTTGTATGTAAGCGCGTGTGTGTGTGTGCGCGCGTGTGTGTGTGTGTGTGTGTGCCTGCGTGCGTGATGTGGTGTGCGTGGGTGCTATCTCACTTCCACGAATCCGTTGTCTTGCTCGCACTTGCCTGAAAAGTGCGTCTCTGAATCATCGATTTTTCCCAACAACACAAATTTGGAAGCAAAAGAAAGAGGAAGTAGAAAGAGAAACAAAAAAGATGTAGAAGAATAAGAAGAAGAAGAAGGTTACTACTGCCCCCCATTTTCAGATAGAAGAAAGAGAGAGAGAGAGCAATAGCTGCATTCGTCTTTCTATTTTCTTCGCCTTTTGGAACATATGTACATTACATCCGTTTCGATTTCGATTACGATTCGAAAACGATAAAGAAGCCGAAAGGAAAAATTGTAAATCTCCTCTCTCTATACATATATATGTACATATATAAACATATTTATATATATGTATATATATACGCTGGCGAAAAAACCAATCAAACGCTTTCAATATCAAGATCAAATAACTTTTACTTGGGCAATGTGCCAAGTGACTTGTGTGTGAAAATTAAAGCTATTCAAGCTTTCGAAAGTGCGTCAACACAAATCTAAAGACCTTCTCCTCAATCTAAGAACTTTCGCACATCACACATAAGACAGTTATCTGAGCAACTATATTTCCTGGTTCTCTAAAAGGTATGACCTGAAATTGAATATAAAGTAACTTCTATAAAATGAATTGTTCTTAGTTAAACAAAATGTGCACTTTAATGTCCTATCACTAAACCTTTTTTAATTAAGAAGGGACTATTTAAGTCTCGGTTGCCAATAGAGACGTAGGCGTTGACACCCATCCAATGTCTGACTATTTTGTAAACTTTCAAAATAAAACCAATTTACAAGAACGTTTCTCAGAAGACTTGTAAATAAAGTTATTTCTTCAATGATATTTGCCTCTTATGGTCTGTTTCAAAAGGAATTCCTCATAAAATAGTTTTCTTACAACTTCTATAACGAAAAAAAAGGAAATATATATATATTTTAACTCATCTGTTCGAAAGAAAATGCGTATACGCCTAGGAAACACCATTATTTTATGAAATAAATGTGGAGAAGTCAATGCAAGGATTACAAAGCCTTAATCAAAGAGTTAGTAGTAGACGCTTTAGTTATAAATGAGATTATGCCAAACTAAAAAGTTTACCGGCCAATCGTAATGTATTGCCAGAAGTATAAACAAACAATCTGAAAATATTTAATACATAAATGGCCACTGAATGTGTTGCCTACTTTTTCGGGCTGCAAAACTTTTCCGACTGGCGTGCTTAGTGTCTGTATGTGTGTGTTGTTGTGTGTGTGTGTGTGTGAGTTGTGTGTGTGTGCGTGGGTCTCTGAGCTTTGACTGACTCAACTGTTGTTGTTGTTGCGTTTTTCTTTCGGTGGTGTGTGGTGTGTGGTGTGGTGGAAAAGCTCTGGCAATTCGGCAAGTTCACGTGTAGGTACACAATTGAGCGCTTTACACACATACATACATATACATATATATACATATGTATCAAATTTTTCCCTACAATCGAGGTTTTTGCTGGACTTTTCTTAGGGTTTTCTTTTGTTTCCTTTCAATTTCTTAAGCAATAACGACTGGAACATCCACAAAGGCGGCGGTGAGTGGGCGGGCAAGCCGTAGTTTCGTTTTATTACCCATAATACCATCAGATTTTAGATACCCCAGCTTAGATACCGGTTCGATTTTGAAGAGAGAGAGACGTGCATATAGCATAGCTTACATAATCCTCCCCCGTCTGCTCCTCCCACCCGCAGTTCCAAGACCCCATCCAAAACTAGAACCAAACTGAATCCTACGTAGCCGTACCTGCACGTCCTCGTCCTCGTCCTCGTCCTCGTCCACCAACAAGACCACCACCACCACCACTACCTTCTTCATCTCCAGTTCGACAGCATATCGTTTCGTTCGATCCGGAGTGAGTGAGTTTCTCGACCTATTTGCAGACCGATCTCGATGTCTCCGCAATTAGATAATGCTTAAGCTACCAAAGGGCCTAAAAAAGAAAAAGAAGAAGTCGAAAAAGGACCAGGAGCTCTTCACCGAGGAGGAGCTCGAGCAGTACAAGCGCGACCTAAAGGCCAAACAGGAGGCGGCGGCCACCAAATCGGACGCCGGCGAATCCGACGGAGCGGCATCAGACGTTGAGGCCCACCACGAGCCCCCAGCCTGCCATTCGGGATCGTCAGCGGGAACGGTAGCGGGATCGTCAGCAGGAGCGGGATCGTCAGCAGGAGCGGGATCGGGAGCGGGATTTCACCAACAGGCCACAGGGTTAGCCACCCAACATCAGAAGGGCCAGCAACAGGCCGGCGAGCAGAGTCAAGGCGGTGGTGACGAGGAGTGGGCCAAGTTCAAGGCACTCACCTCCGGTGTCGATAGTATTCTACACAAGACCCAGGACGAGCTCGATCGCATCAAGAAGGAGTCCTTCTACCAGCGCCTGCCCTCGGCCGCCGAGAAGAAGAAGCAGGAGGAGGAGGAGGCCGCTCGACGCGAACAGGAGCGAGAGGAGCAGGAGCGCCAGCGTCTGGGCCAAATCGAAGCGCAGCGCGATAAGCTAGCGGAGGCCGTTGTCCACCTGTCCGAGTCGGAGGAGGAGGCCAACGATTACGAGGCCGATGACATCTTTGCCACCGACTACATCGAGGCGATCACCAGCGGAGAGCTGCAATTAGCCGTCGTCCCGGACTCGCCCGTATTAGCCGACGACGGACCCGATCCCTTCGACACCGCCTACGCCGAGAAGGTCATTGTCGGGGCCGACCGCTCCAAGGGCAAGGGTAACAAGAAGCTCGTGAGTCTCGGCGCCGCCGTCGAGGTTCTATCGGGTCGTGTCGATCGCGAGCACGCCGTCGCCCTCGCCAATCCCAAGCGCAAGTTGCGCAAGGGCATCCAGAATCTTTTGCTCAGCGAGAGCGTTGAGTTAGCCGATCCGGAGGCGGATCTTCTAGCGGCCGCCGCCGCTAACGCCGAGCCGCAGCACAATCTGCTCGACGATCTTGACGAGGAACTGCCCGAGTCATCGGCCCCCATCGATCTCAGTGTCTCGCTGCACTTGCACTTGATCAAGCACAAGCAGCCCCTCGACGAGGAGGACGAGGAGGAGGCGGATCCGGATCGGGATCGGGATCCGGACAATCAGCTCCTTAACCCAGACCTCGCCGAGTTCGATGCCTTAAAGGACGAGGAGGACGACGAGTTCGCTGAACTAGCCGCCGAGTCGCTGACCAAACGGGAGGAGGTCACCATCGTTAGCCAGGTGGTTCTGCCCGCCGCGGAACTGCCAACGGAAGCATTCGGCGAAGGAAGCTGGGCCGAATTTGAAGCGGAACCGGAACCGGATACAGGTGAGAAGTCCCTCTGCGAAGAAAGGCCTCATGAAAGTGAATTTCCATTTCGAAATGGTTCTATTGTGGCGGGTTTTATTGAAATCTGGTGTGTTCCAGTAATCTCCAAAGACTCGAGTACTTTGAAGGCCGCTCAAAAACCTGAATTTATAAGTTGTAAAGCTAACAAAAGTGTTGAAAGAGTCTACAGAAATCAGCAGTGCTTTGAAATTAATTATAAAGGTATATAAAAGTATGCAACAATATATTTACTATCGGTGAAGCCCATGAATTCCTCACAAACGACAACTTTCTATTTTTATTGCATACTTTTAGATACCAATTTAAGTGATTTCAAAACCATAGCGATTTATGTGGCACAATATCTAAATATTTACATAAATTCAATTTAATGACAAAAACATGATTAAATTGAAAACTGTATATAATCGATACCACCAAACATGTTAACAAAAATCTGTTTCATTCCAAATATTTCGATTGCTTTAGTATAACTATTTTGATTAGTTATCGTTCTAACTAGATGGTGGGCATTAGGGTGGATTTCGGCAATATGTACTGTTTTTTCTCACCTTGTTTTGCCACCAATTTCACTAGAGTTTAAAAAATACTCACAAAGGTGCTTAAAAGTAGGCAGTGAAAAATTTGAAAGTGGTTGTTCGTAGCGAATTCATCGGACTTACGGACCCTAAATATATTCTTGCATACTTTCAGGCACCTTTAAAAGTGATTTGAAAAGCACTAAGCTCAGCCTTTCTTAAAATAAGCACAACCAATAATTTGATTGCCTTTATAAGTCATAAGCTAATCTATCAACCCAAACCAAATTGTCTTCTTATCGCCAGGTAAACCCAAGCGTCCACCGCCACCAGTCCGTCCGCCCACAGGACCCCACATCGTGCCCGGCGCCATCTACGTTTCGGACGACGAGGAGGAGAATCCCGACGACGACCCCTTCAACACCAACTACGCGGAGCAGGTGATCAAGAAGACCACCGTACTCGAGGAGGACGACGACTTCGATCCGCGGGCCGAGGAGGAGTCACTGCCCACTGGCACATCCTCGCTAGCGGCCCCGACGCGCGATCTTCTCGCCGGCAGTGCCACCGATCTCAGCCAGGTGGTGCCCGCGCCCTTGGCGCCCACTTTGAGTGTCGACCAGGAGCCGGAGGACTTCGATCCCTTCGACACCTCGGCCGTATCGGCTTTGGTGCAGCCCAAGGCCACGGAGCTGCGCTTCTTGGAGCGCGAGCTGTTAAACGAGGATTCCACTAGCATCAGTGGAGGAGGACTTAAGCACTCCCTGAGTGACCCAGACTTCGATCCACGAGCGGATCAGGCAGTCAACGAGCAGCCGACGCAGGTGAAAGTAGTAGACCAAATACAGCCGGACTTCGACGCCGCCAGACGCAAGTCCTCGCTGAGCCTGAACATCCAGGCCAAGAGTGTGGGCTTTCTGGTGCCGGCACCGGATCTCCTGGGAGCGGGTAACGAGCTGGGGGCCAACAAGAAGCCGCTGACGCCGTACTACGCCCCATCCGGTAATCCTCTGCAGGAGCGAGAGCGCGAGGCCGAGGACGCCGATCCCTTTGACACGTCCTACGTGCCCGAAGCGAAGCTCAGCGCCATCGAGTTGAAGCACATCGAGAAGGACCTAATCTCGCAGCCGGCCACACTGCGGCACAGTCTCTCCGACCCGGACTTCGACCCCAGGGCGCCACCCACTCCGGTTCCAGCCGAGGTGCTGCTGGCCGTCGAGGAGAACATCAACATCAAGGTACTCACACCAGCCCAGGAGCGAAAGCGGCTAACCAACTGCGGCGGCGACTCCGAGGAGGACATCGATCCCTTCGACACCTCCATAGCGGCGAATCTGCGGCCGGGACAGACCGAGCTGAAGCTCTTGGAGGACGAACTGCTGCCGGAGACAAGGACTGCGGCGTTCACGACCGACGTCCTAGACGTCCAGAGCGACGCCCAGGAGCTGGGCCTGGGCGACAAGGTCCTCACGCCCTCGACGCACTCCAGACCGGCGCTGCCGGTCCAGGACATCGAGATCGACCCGTTCGACACCTCCATTGCCGAGAATCTAGCGCCAGGCGAAACGGAGATCAAGCTGCTCGAGAGCGAGCTGATCGAGCGCTAAGCCCATTGACTCTGCACTCTAGACTCTACAATATACAATCTAGACTCTACACTCTACACTCTAGACTCTACACTCTAGACCCTAGACTCTAGACTCTACATTCCACACTCTAGATTTTACAATCTAAACTCTACACTCTGGACTCTAGACTCTAGACTCTACACTCTAGACTCTACACTCTAGACTCTAGAACTAAAAACAAATCGAATTCGAAAAAGCAAAGGCCGACATCATGGCGAATCCCTTTTGATGGACGACGACCTGGATGGCTGCGACATGGCCGCCAATCCGTTTCTCATGCAATCGGAACCGGAATCTAGTACGGATAATCCCTTTGGAGCAGGTATGTGGCAATGCAACTTATTTTTTGTATACCCAAACAAAAATAGTCCCTAAATATTTGTTACAGTATATATAATTGTATACAAATTTCTGAATAAGATATTTTTACAAATTTCTGAATATCGACATAACACTTAGGTGATTTTAAAATAAAGGCTTAAACTTCAGTTTTAAACTCTTCGGTATAGATAAGTATTGAATCAATATTATATTAACACTAAACTTTCCAATTTTTTTTTTTTTGTTTTTTAGTAGACAAGTGAAGTTTGATAGATTTAAAATAGTTTCGAGAAAAACGCATTTAAATATTAGGAAACGATTCAAATGGCTCGGACTCCACGTCTCCGAAAATAATTAAAATTTCGAAAAGTCCTTTTAGGATCGTACTTTTAAAAGTCTAAACTTCCATCATATTAAACAAAAAATGGATTTTGTAAATTTCTAGACCAGAATACCCCCTTCATTAATGTTGAAAATATGGATTTCAAATAGTTCCTATTTAATTTAAATGCATTTTATTTAATCCAAATATAAGATATTAAAATCAATTCCAAAAATAGTTATTTAAACAATCTTTAAAAAATTTAAATATTTTTATATTTAAAATAACTAAAAGCCGCAATAGATGAAAATATGAAGGGAAAATATTTAAATTGAGTACAAAACATTTGGACTTACTACGTTTAGTGTAGGAATTATATTTTTAGTATTCAACTATTACTTATACTTCAATACTGACTGTAGTTTATTTTCAAGACCCACTTATTAAAACTAAAATTCCACTTTTATTATTTTTTTGTGTTGAGAATATGCAATTTGCCTCCTTTCTTGTTGCCAATCAATAACATTTCCCCATCTTTCCGTTTAGCCACTGGTGCCTCCAATCCCTTTGCCTTCGGTGGCGATGATCTCGAAGCGGAGCCGGAACCGCTGGAGTCGGAGGCGGAGGCAGCCCGTGACAATGATCTCGATCCGGCGATGAGTTTCTTCGGTACCACCATCGAGGCGGAGGACGATGCGCTGAGCCTGAAGTCGGCCGCCGAGGAGGAGGACATCGAGGGTGGCAAGAGGCCACCGCAACAGCACGCACACGCACACCCGCCCCCGCCACGCCCCCAGGCGCCGCCTCAGAGCACCCAGGATCTGATTAGCACGGTGTCCAGTCAACTGGAGGAGACCAGTTCGGAGCTGTTGGGTCGCATCCCGGCGACCCGATCCCCCAGTCCGGTATCGATGCGGGATCTTCACTCGCCCAGTCCCACTCCCGACTCGGGATTGGCCGACCTGCTGGACGTGTCGGTGGACAGCGGTTCCAGCGGAGTGGTGGATCTGATGGGCACTGGCGCTGGTTCTGGTGTAGGTGTTGTGCCCATGGACAATCCGTTTGCGGTGCCGACGGCAGTGCCGAACATACAGGCGGCAGCTCCGTTGCCCGCCACGCCGGCAAAGCAGCCGCCACGCCCACCACCGCCACGCCCCGCTCCGCCACGTCCCACGCCCCCCGGGCAGGTGGCGGCGCCCCAAAGACCACCGCCACCGGTGTCGGCAGTGGCTGCGGCTCCTCCAGCCGCGGAGGATGACCTGCTGGACATGTTCGGCACCACGGCAAGCAGGCCGCCCAAGCCACCGCCACCCAAGTCCAAGGAGGACATACTGAGTCTCTTCGAGCAGCCCCAAGCACCGCCAGCACCCAAACCGGATCTCTTGCATGACGATCTGCCCGAGACGAAGCCGGAGGATGGAGGACAGGAGGAGCGCCATGGAGACGGAGAGGGCAGCAACTCGCGGGATGAGCCGGTATTTACATCCCTGCTGATACGACCGGACGAGAGCACCCATGACATAACCTCCCAACCGCAGGCGGCCACTGGATTGGAGCGACAGGCGGCGGCCAACAACCACATGGCTGCCCCGCCGGAAACGGCCAGCAGGCAGAGGGCGCCCACGCCGGACATCGAGATCACCACGGTGGAGGATCTGCCCCGCTCCGACGACGAGGATGAGCCGGAGGTCAAGCCGGAGCCAGAGAAAGATCCGGAACCAGAGCCGGAGCCACAAATCGAACCGGAATCGGAACCGCAACCGGAAGCCGATCCACCCATCTCCGATCACAGTCCGCCAACGGAATCACTGGTGTCCACCGCTCAGGTCGTCCTGGCCGAGGACGAACCAGAGCCGGAGCCGGAACCGGAGCAAATGGACACCGGACTGGACTTTCCGGTGGCCACCAGTGGTCTGGCCAGCGGCCAATTGTCCGCCAATCCCTTCGCCAGTCCCGAGGAAGAGGAGCAGGAGCCCGCCTTCGCTCCCGTGGTGGTGGCCAACATCTTTGCCGTGGACGATCCGGAACCGGAACCGGAAACACAGCCGGAAAGGGTGGAGCCGCCCAGCTATGCGGCCAACATCTTTGCCGCCGAGCCGGACGAATTCGATGCCTTCTCGGCCAAGTTCGACTCGGTGAAGAAGGACAACATCAGCATCCTGGACGGCTTCGGGGGATCCGGTGCCATAACGCCCACGGGCGGAGATGGTGAGTTTTTTGGGCAGGCGATTCGGAAATCCGAAAATGTATGCACAGTTTTTCAGCTTAAGGAAATAGCTATCAAAAAAATATTTATAATGCTTATTTTAACAATTTTTTCGTGACGCTAATACTATAAATTAAATGGGGAAAAATATCATATACAAATATTTTTATAAAATTTGAATTTTTAAGTTAATCAGATATTACAAATAATTTTATTTGAAATGGAAGAGCAGGTTTTGGTTATTTTATTAGATTGTTAAATAATCATTTAGACTGTAGGTCTATCCATAAGTGTTTTCAACTTCCATAAAAAAACTAAAACAATATTAGACTTCATTAAACCCCATTTTGTTTACGTTCAAAATAATTATTATTATAATAAAAGTAAAAAAACTCTTCTGTATAGTATGTCTTTTTAGTCTAATCAATTTAACTTACATTGAAAAAAAACGTAAAATATCTAAGTATATACTATAATACTCGATTTAAATGTTTCGCTTTGGTTTTCATTCATTGCGGTTCTTCGTTTTTTAAGTATGAAAATGTTATTTATTTTTTTTATATTTAAATGGTCCACTTTCAAAATAGATTTTAATATTTAAAGTATTGAATTTATATTGAAACCACTTAAATATATTTAAAATAAATAGAACCCATCCCATATTTTCGCTTTAATTAAATAATTTTAATGTTAGGCCATGCAACTTAAAATATGTATAGTATTTAATATAATGACTTTAGAAGTTTATTTGTGTATTGGCGATAACCGAGGTGTTCCATTTTACAGCTTGGGGTGACAGTGCTTTCGGATCGGCCACGATCTCGGCGAATGCCTTTGGCGACACCAACTCGGCGGCGGACGACGGATTTGGGAACGAGGACGACGAGTTCTACGCCATGCAGGCGCCGGCACGCGCCGATTCCGTGGAGTCGGTGGACAAGGAGTTCAGCGTGGTCATCCGGCCCAAGGCGGAGGGCACTGGCGGTGTGGCTCCCCAGCTGGCGCCACCACCGCCGCCGGCACGGATGGCACAGTCGCAGTCGCAGTCGCAGGCACAGTCACAAAGTGCATCACCGCCGGCCGCCACGGTGAATCCCTTCGAGGATGTGAGCGGTTTTTCCGGCTCCGGGCCCAACGGCAGCCACTGGAAGCGATGGCAACGATGGCACCGCCATGAAGCGCTCCGACTCACAGGACACGCCGCAGACACCGCTGTACGACGAGGATGTGTCACAGCCGCTGGAGGAGTTCCCGCGACTGCACTACATGGGACCCGGCTGGGAGATGCAGTTGCGCCAGCCCAACAAGAAGAAGATCACCGGTCAGCGCTTCTGGAAGAAGATCTTCGTGCGCCTGGTGGTGCAGAACGATGTGCCGGTGGTGCAGCTGCTCAACCAGGCCGGCGACAAGCAACCCTTCCAGGAGCTGCCCCTGCAGCCATCGTACTCCGTGTCGGAGATCGGGGCCCAGCAGTACGACCAGTTCGGCAAGATATTCACGATGAAGCTGCAGTATATCTTCTACAAGGAGCGACCCGGCGTGCGGCCCGGCCAGGTGACCAAAGCGGAGCGGATCACCAACAAGCTGACCAAGTTCGCACAATACGCCATCGCCGGCGACTACGAGGGCGTCAAGGAGTTCGGCAGCGACCTGAAGAAGCTGGGCCTGCCCGTGGAGCATGCGCCGCAGTCGTCGCAGCTCTTCAAGATCGGATCGATGAACTACGAGGACATGAAGCAGTTCTCCGTGTGCATCGAGGAGGCACTGTTCAAGCTGCCAGCCCTGCGCGAGCGGGCACTCACCTACAAGATGGAGGAGGTCCAGGTGACCGCCGTGGATGAGATCACTGTGGAGCAGGACTTCGAGGGCAAGATCCTCAAGCAGATTGCCCGGGTGCGACTCTTCTTCCTCGCCTTCCTCACCGGCATGCCCACCA
This sequence comes from Drosophila gunungcola, assembly GCF_025200985.1. NCBI lineage: Eukaryota > Metazoa > Arthropoda > Insecta > Diptera > Drosophilidae > Drosophila > Drosophila gunungcola. The sequence goes on along the minus strand of NW_026453194.1, from coordinate 12,448 downwards.
TCGAGCTGGGCGTTAACGATATGTGGCGGCAGGGGAAGGAGGTCGTCGGCCGGCACGACATCATCCCGGTGGCCACCGAGGAGTGGATTCGGCTGGAGGCCGTCGAGTTCCACAGCGTGGTCAATCAGCAGGAATATGAGAGAACGCGCACCATCAAGTAAGTGCTATGTAGATTGGCATTAGAGTGTAGAGTAATCAATTCTATTTACAACACAAAAAACAAATATAAATGAACCAATACTTGAAAATAAAATCTAAGTAAGAGCGTAACTGCATAAATAAACATAAGAACAAGTATGCAAGTCAAAAAGAGCAAATGAACAGCTAAGCAAATGAACAGCTGAGCAAATGAACAGCTAAGCAAATGAACAGCCTAGCAAATGAACAGCTAAGCTAATGAACAGTTGAGCAAATGAACATCTAAGTTAATGAACAGTTGAGCAAATGAACATCTAAGCAAATGAACAGCTGAACAAATGAACAGCTAAGCAAATGAACAGCCTAGCAAATGAACAGCTAAGCTAATGAACCGTTGAGCAAATGAACATCTAAGCAAATGAATAGCTGGGCAAATGATCAACTAATAAACTTGGCAAAAAGAGCGCGTAGTTATACAATTAAAATCACAAAATATGATGAATGGGTCTTCTACAACTCATATTAAACCATAACTATTGACATTCCCCTCCAGATTCCAACCGCCCGATGCCAACTACATTGAACTGCTGCGCTTCCGTGTGCGTCCGCCCAAGAATCGCGAACTTCCGCTGCAGCTGAAGGCCACCTGGTGCGTCACCGGCAACAAGGTGGAGCTGCGGGCCGACATCCTGGTGCCCGGGTTCACCTCCCGCAAGCTGGGCCAGATCCCCTGCGAGGATGTCTCGGTGCGCTTCCCCATTCCCGAGTGCTGGATCTACCTGTTCCGCGTGGAGAAGCACTTCAGGTGGGCATCTCTGGCGATGATTAATATCTGGCTTACTTCTTACTTCATCTAATAACATTTCTTTCCCCTGGGGCTGGAGCAGATATGGTTCCGTGAAGTCGGCACATCGGCGAACGGGCAAGATCAAGGGCATCGAGCGCATCCTGGGCGCCGTGGACACGCTGCAGGAGTCACTGATCGAGGTCACCTCCGGACAGGCCAAGTACGAGCATCATCATCGGGCCATAGTGTGGCGATGTCCTCGTTTGCCGAAAGAGGGTCAGGGTGAGTATACATATTTTAGATGTCTATCATTGTAAATCAATTTCATGTATACCAAGTTTGTATTGCTAGTCGGGTTGGGTTGGGAAGTAACCTCTTTGGGCAGAAATATAAAATCAGGGCCTAACCAATTTCAATTAAATGGGTACTCCGTATAATAACCTTGGCCTTTCCGTTCCGTTTCCTTCTGGCTAGGTGCCTATACCACACACCAGCTGGTCTGTCGCATGGCCCTCACTTCGTACGACCAGATCCCCAGCGAACTGGCGCCATACGCCTTCGTGGAGTTCACTATGCCCGCCACGCAGGTCTCGCATACCACCGTGCGCTCCGTGAGTGTCCAGGATTCGGATGCCGATGAGCCGCCGGAGAAGTACGTCCGCTACTTGGCACGGCACGAGTACAAGTAAGTAGCTCCCAATCAGTCTCAATCATTCAATTGATATGGTGAAACCAGCTTAACCATAGAAGTATTTTATTCTTTGTTGTTAGAAATTAGTTAGCTAGCTATCTAAGTCACTTTATGGGCTATAAGAGATTTTGCTTTGATGCAATTTTAGTAATATATTATTTTACTATTGACACTCATTTGTTTCAAAAAATAGTAAGTATTAAATGGAAGAGATTGTAAAAGGAAATATTGAAAAAAATGTTATTAAATAATGTTATTTTGATCTTAGCGATTTGATTGTTTTTTATTTTAAAGCCAATATTTTCCTATTCATTATTTGGTCAGGACAATGTTTTGAATGCATATCATTCGCAATTATTTTTACTATAAATAAAATAAGAGAAAACAACAAAAAAAATATTTATAAGGCTTACTCAATTTGTTTGGCAGTATATAAAAATACTATGTTTTCTTGTTAAATTGACCTAATGACCTTAAAAGCTTTATACATTTTTTAAATAAACAACGAACATACACTTAAACTTCCGGTTAACCTTTAACTTAAGTTAGATTTAGCATTTATTCTGTCATGTCTTGATTATCTTAACACACACTTTAAATTCCGGTTAAGCATTAGCCAAAGCTTAAGTTAGCTAAGTGATTTCTTTACTATCTAAACTGAAATTCGATAAAGTCAGTGAATAGAGTACACCTACTGACCGCAAATCTCTTGCCTTTCAGGGTTGGCATCGAGACCACGCACGGCGAGTCCACGAACGCGTATCTGGCGGCAACGCGTCCCATTCGCGAGGAACCTCCAAGCACGGCGGCCGCCAAGGTGACGGCCTCGCCGGTTCCGCCCAGCGATTCGGACACGGACTCCAACTAAGTTGGATTGGGATTGGACTTGGGAGTCCCCCAAATGATTTGAAAAACGGCGGCTTTCTGTAGATATTCCTCGTGCATGGTTTACCCAATCGTTCTTGTTATATACATATTATACAATACGCATAGATATATCTGAACCCTAATATATGCATATATATTTTCGTGTGCGTCTGCCGCAATTTCCCCCTCTAGCTTGTGCAGCGTGTTCACCGCGTCGGGTTAGGTAAAGATTAGTTGACAATAATGTTAAGTGCAGCAGCTGAAGAGCGCGAAGATAACGAGGCAGACGATGATACGAATAGATGAGATGAACACTGTGTAAAAAGCCAAATGAACAAATGAACGAAGATCGAGACGAATGGATCTGATGGATCTGATGGATCTGTGGACACGTCAACGAAGGAACCGATAGCCAACGCGTCCTAGGTATCCTTTATCCTGTAAGCCGCATAGCCACAGCCATATTCACATGACATTACCTAGCCTAGCCTAAAAAATCAACTTATCTGCGTTACTTGTAGCCATACGGTCACGTTAAAGTTAATCGATATCAGACCAGAATCGTACGTACAGTAAACCCATACATATGCATAGGGATAATGGTTATAATCTCAAGTCATAAAAACAAACACACACACGAAGCATATATATATATATATATATATATATACTAAAACTGATGTAATCTGAAGTAGGCAGTAAGCCAGGGAAATGAAAAGCAATTTCGCCATACATTGTTCTACGAACCAAGGCTCAAATGCACATAAGGGTAACCAATACTGAAACGAGCTGCCAGCCTTACATAGGGTTTTCCAACACTGGGTCGAGCTGCCAGCTTTGCATAATGTTAACCAAACACTGGAACAAGCAGCCAGCTTTACATAAGGTTAATCAACACTGGAGTGAGCGGTTAGCTTTACGTGACGTTAATCAACCCTGGAGCGAGCTGCCAGGCTTACATAAAGTTAACCAACACTGGCCAGTCTGCATATGTGGCAAGCGCAACTTGGTACTATCCATAACCATCAGATAAACTTTAAGCTTTATGTATACCATTGATTTAACGATAAATTTAGAGATGAATTCAAAACTCCAAGCGAACACGAAAACTTAAACGGAAATGCATATTCAAATGTTATTGTTGTGAATCAAATGAAATTATATTCAAACTAAACTAAAAAGTAAAGGTAAACCATATAGGCAAATCATCTTTGTTGAAGCAAAAAGTACTTTAAATCATATGAGGAAAACAAAAAGCAAAACCTAACGTAAAACTAAAAAAAGATATTCATAACTATATGCCATACGTATTGATTGATAAATGATTGATTGAGTTTACTAGCAAGATTGCATAATAATAGATTTGTTAATTGCGTGTTAAATGAATATATTCTATGATCCCAGCTTAACCACCTCCCAAAACGTTTGCCTCTGTTCGATTTCCCATCCCCCCAACTCCAAGAACCCAACACTTTACTACACTTACCATGTCAGATCTACAACTACGAAAACACTTCGAACGACTCTCAATGGAATCACGATTTATTGATAATAGAGAATGTGTATATTGTATCCCTAAGAAATGAATCTTCATTCATATATTATGTATGTTACATTATTTACCTACGTTTAATTCTACATATATTATATATCGTCTATAACATATGTATTGTATGTACAATAAAAAAAAAAGAAGAAAACCCATGCAAACAGACCGATCGGTTGACAAAACACTCTCACATGTTATATTTATATATTAATTATACAAAAATCGACGGCTCCGCCGCAATATGTACCCCCGATCCGATCCGATCCGAATCGGACTGAGGACGTATACTGCGTCGGGACTGGTCGAAATTATACAAATATGCGGCGCAAGCTAATGGTATTAACCGATCAACTAAATACAATATAATGAATTATTATGAACCGAACAAAAAAAAAAACGCATTATGATGGAACATTATCTAGTCAAATGAGAAAATAAATATTGAGACAACAAATATTAAGCAATGCAAACTGACTTCTCGTTTTTATCTGGGTCAGGGTTTGGATGGATTTTTAAGGAAACACTTTCTCCAGAATTGATTTAAACAATCTGTTATAATTTAAGTATAATCATTTCATTTAAAGCATTAATAATACAAAGTTTTGCAAATAATCAAATAACTTATCTAGTTATTATGATCAATAATAAATACACTTCATCACTTTATCTTCTCCAAGTAAATTGTAAGTAAAATAATGGAAATATGAAGTCAGAGAAGCAATTAATAAACAACACAAGAATTCACTCTTTCATTTTTTCCTTGACAAATATCAAAAGATTTATTTTGTTTGGGCATCGTTTTCTTAATCCTAGCTTTGAAAATCAAGTCCACTTGAATTAGCTTTATGAATTCGTGATCACCACCTCGATTTGTCAATGTTTAATTTTGCGATAATTATTGTACATTGAGATTTACTACTTATAACTACAAATAATGATAATAAGCATCAATGTTACAGAATATTACCAACTTGCATTATGCGCTTATTATTTCTACATCTACTCCCTCCTCCTCTATCCAAATATAAAAATATAAAACTCAACTTTCACTTTTTTTTTTTGGGTGTAAATACCAATTTATTTAAGTAATCTTTCATTCCTAAAAAACATACGAACCATACCGAGTTCCCATTTGTAGATTAGAGTGGCTCGAAATCCTTTCTAAAACTAGTTGAAAAATTTATAAAGGGCCTAAACTATTTGACTTTCTTCTAACCTTAAATAATTGTTCTTGCAATTGAAAGTTTTATTTTTGGTTTGCTTGCCTTTTTTGTATTTAATGCTTTGGCAATTCAAGCCAAAAAGAATGTCTTCTATGTCGAAGGGGAGAAATTCCAGAGCTCGGTGACCGAATGTGCACTTGCCCTTGGCTTCATTTATCATCAACAGTTGTAGGATGTCTTTTTCCAACATTTTATTATTATTTCTTCATAATTTGATACACCAGCCCCCGACTGACTGCAGTTTCTGGCTGCATGTTGGGGCCATTTATCATTGGCTTGGATCCGGGTTTCAGGATCCAGAATAGGGGGACTCGGAATCCGGAGTCCGGAGTCTGGAGCTCCAAATCCAGGACTAGAAGTGCTGCAATCAGTGCACACATGTGCAGGACGGAGATTTCGCCAAGAAGCCCTCATAAAATATTATGCTCAAATTTTGCGCTATGTTGTGTGTGTTGGCAGCTCGCTCCTTTTTTTTTTGGGGAATCGAAATCTCCAAAGGGGGATGGCTGACGTGACTGGTTTTTGAGTGTTTCAGCTCCAAGAAGCAAGTCGCCGGGTCGTGGCAGTCAAATAAATATGCTATGCGCTATGCCTGAGCCATTCAAATGGTGCATAGTCTCCCACTATTTTCTCCTACTTTCTAGCACCTGCTTCGGCCTAATGAGTTTACTTGCGACTCGATTGATTCGGCCCCTGGACACGTGAGGAAAATACGCTGTCAGCAAATTGATAGTTGAAACAGCCAGTTACTTCGATGCACTGAAAATACCGACTTCTGTTTTAACCGTAAAAAACTATTAAAATAATTAAAAATTGTGAAATACAAAAAATCATTTACATTGCATATGTATTTTATATGTTAAAGCTATTAGTATATTTTTTTTTAGTTTCTTTCCAATATAAAATAAAAAATATAATAATAATATAAAATATTGTTTTAATATTATATATATGTATGTTTGAGATGTTAGTAGCTTAAAGTATATCATCCGAAAACTTATATTTTGATGTACAAAAATATTTTCATTTCAATATATCCATTTTCAATGATAGTTTTCCTTCATGTGCGATGGTCACTTAAGCTTTGGTCCTGCACGTCTTGGCTTCTTTATTATATCTCCTATATCCGGCATATATCTGAAGGCAAACACGTGTCCTCTGCCAGGCCGCAATGTGAATGTGAATCAATAAATGAGCTGAATAAATGACACAAGCTGCGGACCGAAATCAACTTGTTTACGAATATGAGATTCTGACATCTGGCCATTGGGAAAGGGCGACAACACCCGTCGGCATGTTATTGAATAATATTGAAACGATTGACTGGCATCTGCCAAGGAAGGGCCAAATTAAATGCCCCTGTCCAAGCTCCACAGAATCCGGAAATCGGGTTATTTTTTTAAGCTAAAAGTTCTGAAGCAATGTTACTTAAAATTAAGATCTTAAGAAAATACTAAGAATATTTTAAAATATTATATTTAATTTTAAATAACATTTATAATGGTTCAAAGTACATTTTAAATTAACTTAAATATAACTAAACAAAAATGTCCTATTTTTTTTTTTGTTTTTTTTTCTTAACTTTAGATAACAAAATAATAATAATATATTTTAATTATTTGTACCTGGGCAAGAAGTTTTTATTAAGATTTGGTAAAATGCTGATAATTCAATATGTACATTTAGTTGCAAAGAATTCCTTGGACAGGCATAAAAGAGAATTTCCGGCACCATTGTTGACTCATTTTTAATCGCATTCGTCGGAATGCTGGACCTCGGCCAAATCGTTTCTGCGGAAGGAGCCGTCATAAACTGAAACTGAAAGAGGATATCCGGTCCCCCAGTTGGCAACTTCTGACTGCTGACTACTGACTACAACTAATTACCGAGCTAGCCAAGAAAAACAATATATATTTCGATACGCATTAAAATCGAATCAATCATACGGCTAGCACCTAAGACGTGGCAGCAAAGATCCTGTATCCTGGACATCCTCCAATACATTGTTGCAGGCTGTGTGGATTGGCGGCTATTTTGGCCGGTTTATAGGTGGCCATAACAGCCAAAACGCCAAGTGGCTGCCGTTTGCCGGAAAGTGTTGCCCCAGACGCACTCACCTGGAAGAGCCAGTCGTTTTGGCCATAAAACTGGAGGCATAAACCAGCTTAAATGGCCGAACTCGGAAATGGGGCCCCGCCAGCTGCTTACATAATTATGCCGAGAGTGGATGGAATGGGATGGAATGGGATGGAATGTGATGGCCAAGACAAATTGGCATAATGAAAACAGCTGGCGACGCCTTCAAGGGTCAGGCCAAATGCAAATGTCGCGTGTTTTCATGCACATTTCACTTGTCGCCTGCTGGTCCTTCGAATTCGGCACTCCACACTCCACACACCACACACCACTGCTCGTATTCCTTATTCAAAATTTGAATTGCGTATGCCCCTTTTTTAAGGGGACACATACCACATATGCTGGGGCTGCATAAATTTCCGGCACACTTTCTGTGGCCAGATCCAAAATGGGCGCCACCATCTTTCCAGCGATATCAAACGAATTAGCATAGAAAACTGCAAATTTGAATTATGGCCAGTGGCAACAGGAGCAGAAGACACAACAACGAGCACAAGGGACACAAGCAGCCAAGGATCGGGTCCAGGAGCTCCAACAGTAGCAGCTGTTCCAGTCGCCTTTGTTAAAGCGGCAAAACGTATGCGAATCGAAATCAAAGTATCAGGAAATAAATCGAATTTAAATAGACCGAACTAGAGAGCCTCTTATTCCTACAAGCTTGATAACAAAAAATATATAAGAAACAAAATCACTGCAAATAAAATTTATTTTCTAAAATTTTAAGCCATCAAGTGCACAGTTTTTATATCGGTAATAGCACCTAGGGTGTTGTAAAAAGTGACAGTCGTATTTTGAAATAAATCCAACGGACTCATAGATTTTAAATATATTGTATACTTGTACTCAACTTTCTACAAGTTTCTGTGGCATCTTGAAAAGACAATCAGGCCTGTTCCGGTTTTCACTCGGAACTGAATTTGATAAAATTTTCGGATTTCCCCTAAACATAGGACAATTACCCTTCCTTTGATCCCTTTTGTTTCCAAAGCAAATCAGCTAACTGCCAGCTGTCCCCCCTATTGACAAAGGCGTTTGATTTGTCAGAGTTTTGCTGTCTGTCCCTCAGCTAATGGCATTAATGGTACACTAGTTTGACGCATAAAATCGAAGGAACTGCATTGTTTACGTTAAAAGTGCCATTAACTGCAATGAAAAATTTTTATGATATTCATACAAATAAGTAAATATATTGTGATTTCACATAATTAATAATTTCGGTAAGAAAAACCTTACTTTGTTAAATTTGGTATAGTTTTGCTTGAAGAGTTTTCTTTTGTCGTATTTTAATTAAAAATTATTTCTGTAGTTACAATTCTTAAAAAAATGTTTGGATAAAAATGTAGAAACAAAAAGATAATATACGAAACATTTGTTATGCCAATATGTCTTTGTAAGCATTATATGTATTAATTTATTATATATTTTTATATTTTTTATTCAAAGTATGTTTAAGCTTTAAGGTTCTAAATTGGTGTGCAAGTGAAAAGTAATTTACTGTTTTTGGACTTATGGCCTAAAATAAAGTTAATTTTTAACTTTTAACACTAATACAAGAACGCCCTTCTGAATAGTGTAACCCTCAAAGTGGGTCAAAGCCCATCTTCGACACCTAGGGGACTTCCACATAGAGTACAGTGCTACTCCGTCCGCCTCCACCGATTATTTGCATAATTCAGACAGCTCACTGTAGTGGCAATGCCCGGACTCGGAGGAAACCTATCATTTTTTTGTCCCTTTTTCTAATCTGCACGTGCATATGCACATGCTCGGCATTGAACTCTGACCACTGGCAGAACCACATGTCGGGGATATAGAACCCACTCCAGACACCCGACTGGAGACTTCTCACCGCGCATCCTGCCGAGTGTAATGCGACTAATAGATCCTTGTTTGCCGAAAAGTTTGAGACACCCACATCCACATACACACCTACACCCACATCCACTTCGGCTTGTTTGCTCCCTGCTCCTCGGCAAATACGTAATCAGTGAAATTTTCATGCGCATTTTTCTTGCCTTTTCCCTCACTCGTCTCGAGCTTGGAGTCTCGAGTCGGCAAATAAACGGCGCTTTGAGCTGACGCTCCTCCAAATACTTGAAATACGTTGCTCAATTTCCATAAACACGTGAGCAAATAGCACGTGTGCCCATGGGACAGGAATCGCAAGAAATCACAGTCCCGAATATCGTTGCACAGCAAAAAAAAATCATATAGTGTAAATACATAGGTTTTCAAAAACCCCTTTTCATGTGCCTAAAAGTATGCAGTATGATAATTTGTACTATTTGATTAACTCACTCCTAAGTGAAAGCTTTTTCTGAAATTCCGATAGCCGTAGTCCTAGTTTTTATTGCACTTCCTAAAAATAAAATCAAAAACTATATTTTTCTAATTTAACTAATTATTTTTTAACTGATCTCTGATAATAATAATAAAATCAATATCAAGACTTAGTAAAATATATGAGTTTTGATGGCAGGTATGGCAATTTTTGAAGTGCATACTAAGATGAAGACCCCGCCAGGTTTTCCCCTACGGCATTAGTTAACTATTGCCGACATTTGCTTGCGTATGTGGCACATCAGCCCCCCTTGTTATTTCCAAACCCCGCCGTGTTTGAGTTTCGGCGCTGTAAAGTGCGCCTCAAATTGATTTTTATTTATATTTCAAAGGGAAAACTTTTGTGCAGCTGTCGAGCTTGTTGTTTTTCTTCTCTGCTTTTCGGTTTTGTTTTTGTAGGACCGCCACCGCCTTGCAGCTGCGACAAACTTGCGAATACGACCCGTCAATATTTCATTACGGACTCCTCTTCATGCTACTTCGATTGAGTTATTCAAGGGAAAGCTGGGGCAAACAACTTACGGCACTGGCAAAATCGAAAACGGCCCCCATTTATCGCACACTATTGCGCCCATGGCAGGCGGGTAAATAATCAAATAAATAATCCAATCAGTTGGCAAATGTATTTATGATTACTACCGGCTTGTTTCTTTTAGTTTAGTTGAAGCTTCCATCAAAATTCAAATATGTACAATGTAAAATATTGAAAATATATTTTTTCTGAAATATTTTCTTGTCAAATGCATAATTTATTGATCCGGCTTCAGTCTAAATTTTCAACTTAAAGTCTGCGATTGCGGTCTGAATGGTTGTAAAGTAATCGGATCTTTTCAATCTGCGGTTTGGAGGCGGTTACGTAAATGCACTTGGAAAATATAATAAAATAAATAAAATAATACATGTAATACTGTAAATCTAATAAAACTTTTGGATCCAATAGTCCGTTACTCAAAACTCGATTTTAAAATGGCGGTTTGTTGGGAATTTCAATTTATTTGAAATCGATCATTCGTATGTAAGTATTAAATAGGTTTTTGTACGTATTAAGTTATGGAAGCATTTTGTATTTACAAGTTATCCAACATATTGCTGTCTGGAAGGTGTAAGATATATATCACTTTTAAGTACCTTTTTTTGTACTGTGTGCAAAGTTGATGCTGGGCACGGATCAACCGAAGCTTTTGATCGACTCGGAGACGCTTAGAGATTTCATTTGGCCTCGAGTCGCCGGCATGGAACGTTGGCAGAATCGCGTGGCCGTGGTCACAGGTTCCAGTTCGGGAATCGGGGCGGAAGTGGCCCGAAAACTGCTCTCCGCCGGCGTGGTGGTGGTTGCCCTGGCCCGTCGCCTGGAGCGTTTGGAGCAGCTGCGCCGGGAATTGCCAGAGGAGGAGCAGCGATTGCGGCTGCACATCCGGCAGTGCGACGTCACGGATCTCGGGGACGTGAACGAGGCCTTCGACGAGGTGCAGCGGGAACTGGGCGGCGTGGACATACTGATCAACAATGCCGGAAAGTTGTCCGGCGGACAGCTGCTGACCATGTCGCTGGACACGATGCAGCAGGTGCTGCAGACCAACGTGATGGGCGTGGTGCACTGCACCCAGCGCGCCTTCGAGTCCATGCGGCAGCGCCAGTCCGCCGGCCATGTGGTGCTCATCAACAGCATCGTTGGCCACCACATCTTCAACCCGCTGCCGGGGAGCCAGCAGGAGCTCAACATGTACCCGGCCACCAAGCACGCCGTCACCGCCCTCACCGAGCTCTTCCGCCAGGAGATGCGCGACTTCAAGACCCAGGTCAAGGTCACGGTGGGTACAGCCACACATATATTTTTACACATACAGCTGCGGTCAAGGTTTATTTAATTGCTAATATCAATTATGGTTTGGAAAACGTTTTTATATTTTCGTGAAACTAATAGTTAAACTAAAAGTGTCAAACATAAAAAGAAAACTATTTAAAATAGGTATTCATAATTAAAAAACTGCTAAAATTTTTTTTTTAATTTTCAATTCAATTCTTAAAATAGATTAGATACTTAAAAACTGTTTATTTCACTGCAAAGTGCTGATGAAGGAGCTTGTAGTCATATTCTCAAATTTTCTTATAAAATCAACTTAAACTTGCTTATTGGTAATTAAAAAGAATTATAATAAATTTAAAGACAAATTGTCCTTTGTCTTTAATGTATATTTTTTTAGTACTTACAATTACACCATTACTATTATTTTGACTGCAACTGTACATTTGGTTAATTAATGAAATGGGAAATAGAAAACAAAGCATTGCATTATAAATTTAGAAAAATGTATAAAATATTTAATAAAATCATCATTTATATATATGGATATAGTTATCTGCAGTCTTAACCAATAAATTAAATGATTAAATTTATTTACTTTACACAATGTTTTGTATATTTATGCGCCTATAAAATCTATTTTAATGACAGGTTTAGATTTTTCAAAGATACATTTCGTTCTGCTAAATTAAAGCTGTCGGCAATACTTCAAAATCAAGTATATGGTAGTCACGCTCATAGCTTACGATTTATTACATCATTCCAATGGGTATCTCTCTTTGGTTTGATTTTATGGCTTTAGCTTTGGGGAAAAGTTATGGCTGCGGCAATTAATAGTTTTAGTAGGAACAAAAGTTAGTGGACGGGCTGTGACTAATCCACACTATTCCACAGAGCATTAGTCCGGGACTGG